>NC_054054.1:117985345-118140923 GCF_017639655.2 Falco naumanni
TCAGAAGAAGCATTTTCAAATGCACCGTAGGGACTATAGCAACTGACACTTGTGCTGGACTTGAGCCTCCAGCTCCCCACCTGGCTGCTGGGAGGTTTTAAAATTAAAAAAAAGAAAAAAAACCAACCAAACAAACAAAAGAGGCTCAGGCAGCTGCTCCAAGGGCAACAATGTATCACAACTGGCAACAATGTATCACAACATGGCAACAATGTATCAGCAATGTAGCAATGCTCTGTAGCAACAATGTATCGACAATGTATCAACAATGTATCAACAATGTATCAATGTATCAACAATGTATCAACAATGTACAAGGACATGTAGTGACAATGTAGCAACAATGTAGCCATAATATGTAGCAACACTGTAGCAACAATGTAGCAATGAGATAGTTATATAGCAACAATGGGGCAACAATGGGGCAAGGCTGTAGGGTGTCCGGCGCAGGGGTTACTGTGCGGTCCCAGCAGTCACCCCAGGGCTCCCAGCACCAGCCAGCCCACAGCCCCCGCCGGCCGCCCCCTCCCACCCGGCGCAGGGCTCAGACCCACGCGGGCCGGGGCTGCCCACTGCCAGCCCGGTGACCAAGCCCCTGCCACGGCCACAGGCCCAGGTTCTTCTCCTGGGAAGAGCCATGAAGAGCACTGGGAAGATCTCGGACAGGCTGTGTTAGTTCCCCTCGCCCTGCTGTTAGCACCAAACTGCAGGGAGGCCAAAACTTTTTAAAACAAGCGCTTCCTTGGCACAAAAAAAAAAAAAAAAAAAAAAAAAAAAAAAGTTGGTGGATTTTTTTTAAGCAAAAATGAAAGTTATCAGACATGAAGCAAGGCCAGAAAGATGCTGTAGTAGCTACCTAACTCCTCTTTTCTTTAGTTCGGTAGGAGTTCTGCAGGACTCAGCCCCAGGCTGAGGTATCTGACATGACAATTGACATGAACCAACGCGCTCTGCAGAGTCGAGGACCCCAGCGAAGCAGCTGCGCTCCACCGGCCTGGGTAGTGCTGCTGGATTCTTCTAGGAAGTCTCTCATTAAGGCTCCTTTTTACACCACGTTAATAAGAACATATTCTACTTCTCCACAAGTTTGGTAAAACGCTGCTCAGCACAATGGGACTTTAGAAACTGATTTGTGGTCAATCAGCCAAAGGAATGCTGAAATGTAAATCCTAACAAAAAAGCTTCCATGCAAACCGCAGGGGTTTAATAACACTGTGCACGGCTCTAAGTTCAGAGTAAAAACACAGCTTGTGACTCTGGCTAACATGTTTCTACCAAGTCTGTCAAACAGCTTAGAGAGGCTGCAACGCTTCTGTCTCGTTGCCTGTGTTACTCATAAAACAGTTTTCAGACCCTGCAGGCTACCACTAATGAAGTAGCAACCCTACTTTAAATTTCACTGGAGAAAGTCTCCAAAAGAAATGTTCCACTTTTTTTCCTAGAGGGCTGCAAATGGTGGGGCCCTCACAAATCATTCGGATTCTCATGAGAATAAGAATAATACATCCAATAAGGGGATGGGCAACAGCGCCCTTGCAAGAGGGGCAGCACTACATCAGTTTTGCTCTGACCTATGTAAGTTGTCCTGAGGCTTAGTTACATTTAATAACAAATTCCTACACATGAATAAGAGATACAGAAAACGTGTCAAAGGCATTTAAATTACTTGGGTTTGTACCTCTTACCTACACAGACAGAAAGCCAAAGTACACTTGCTCCCCTTCACCATGACCAAGTGGCGGAAATTCTCCCTATCGTTGCTCTGGATTTCTACGCTTTCCAAAACTTTAAAATAAAGCTATTAACAAAGTATGGAAGATTGCACAGCCCCTTCCACAGCCCTCAAGACTTGGTCTAGCACACACTCAAGGCTGCAAAGAATCTCCCTGACTTCAACGGTGTTTGGCTGAGGCTTTTAAAATGTCAATATTTTGTATGAAGCTCCCCTGGTAAACTACTGAGTTACAATGGATTTTGATTAACCCTGCCCTTGACACGGAGGAAACCGCTCGATTCCTCATGGCGAAGCCTGTGCCGAATTTAACTGAGCATATTAATCTCAAACTCATTTTGATTTGGACATGAGCCAGACTGCAGCACAATCACTGAACCCACCACACCTAAGTATTTAAAGCTTACACTGGATTCAAGCATTTCAGCATAGTACCAGAAAAAACGGAGCTAATTAATTTAAATAACCCTCCTGAGAATGCTGACTCTTTTCCTGAAACATTATGCCTTTGCAGGAAACAGAGACATGAGCACATCTGTAAGAATCAACAAAAGAACCCAAATACCCACTTTAAATAATTTGCCAACTGATACTGAGATGCCACATCATTATCATTACACAAAAGTCACTCAGTGGAATGACACTATTTCTGAGACAAATTCCATTAATTTAATAGATGCCATTTTTGCGGGTATGGAAAATATTTGACAATGGCTAACAGACAGTTAAGCTTACTGTAGCCTGCTGGAAAGTTTCTGGATGAGGTCCGCTTCTCTCCTTTTGAAACTGAATGGGACAATGTGATTACTACCCAGGGTTGCTTGTGTATCACTTCAGCCAGGAAAAGTTGTGAAAATGACAGGAAAACATGGTGCTGTTATCACATGACACAATAACGTACAACACAATACTCAGCTAGTCACACTACCCATGGAGTGCTCAGTGTAGATGTCAGTGTGCTACACATTCTTCTTCCAAATTTTGCCTAAGCAACCTTCCCTCACTGGAAGCAAAGCCACATCTGATGATTTGAACTATATTTTAATATATTAAATTGTAAAAATTTGGTTTTCTTACAGCAACAGCAATTATTATTTCCAACTGTATTATTGCTATGATTAGAAACATGAATAATTGCATTCAACTTACTAACCAAATACCTATATGTTAGTGACATGCTGTTTCCTTGAGACACATTGATCATCACTGCTCTGTTTTTCTTCTGGTCTCTAAAGCAGAACTTATTAATTTTTTTTTTAAAAAAAAGTATCTAGCTTTCATCCTGAATCCACCAATCTAGGACTGGTGGTGTCTCCCAGGGAGGCTTGTCGTTCACCTTACGCCCTCTCCTAATGAGTAAGTTTGCATGACTTGAAAAATTACATCCTTTCTTACTGCCTCCAGAGTCACACAACTGACTGATAAATGAAGGTTAATTACCACTCTGTATTACAAGACTTATCTAAGAACAAAAATCAGGTTCTGGATCTCCGAGTCCCTCAAGCTGTCCAGCTTCAGAGATCTCCATTTCCAGTACAAGGGCCTGTTATCTCAGAATGGTTCCAGTAGCTTGGGCAAGACGGGGTCCTGCTAAGCACTTTGTGGAGGGCACACAGACAACAAGCGCACAGGTGCTTGTACAAACGCCCACAGCAGCTACCTGCAAATGGTCAGCAACGCAAACTCACAGTTTCGCTCAGCTCCTTTGGAAACACTGGAGGTAGATCATGAGCATTGTTATTTCAAGTACAGGAAACATTTTTGTTTCAACTACTCTAACAAGCAATTTTTCTAATTTAAACTTCTGTATGTCATAAAATTCCAGTCCTAGTCCAGGAAAGCTAAAAGCCCTCCAACTTCTTCTCCTTTGGGATTTATTTTCTATTTGGGATTAAATGAAAACAACTTTGGGCTGCACAACAGCCTGAAATAACCTGAAATTCACTGCCAAGAATGCACCCGGCGGTACTTTTCTTTCTGTAGCAGACAAGGACAGATGGGAGTCAAAGAAATCGCCTAACCGCAAGACAGAGATTGCTTTCTCAGAGATGCAGCTATCATAAACACGGTGACCAAAGGAGAGCTCATGACAAGACCAAGCAGACCAAGTGTGACATATTTTTAAAGCATCCCTTCTCTAAGACGTAAGACTCTACAGGCCAGTGAAAGCAGCTGCCTGTTGAAGGTCCCCATGCTCCATGGTGTAGTAGCATGGTGAGATTTTAAACGTCGGTCTCCTCCGAGGTAGCTGTGCGGCGCAGTTTTCTCCACTGACTCTCAGGAGCCAAGAGGTGACTGTCGGTAAGGTCTCTTACAGACAATTAAGGATGCTGTAAGGAGTTAGGCCCCAGAGTCACCTTTCCCATCCTTCATTAGTATGAAATGACCACCTAGAACATCAGAGAGACAAAACAAACCCAACTGGATCATAGAGAAATCCCCACATTCCTCAGAGAGGACAACCGCCTTCACGCTGCTGTAGCAAGAGGTATTTCAAACAATCACCTTCAGCTGATCCACGCTTGTCGCTGCAAAGGCATCAGTGACACTGGGCACGAAGACCGATTGCTCATCCAGATTTACTCCAAGCATATTTTACAAAGGAGGGAATTAAAACAGTCTCAAGGAGAAGACTGTTTAGGGTCACCATAATCCACTGTAGACTCAGCCATTTGCTCTCTCTTTTATGAGGTTTCCCAAACTGGGAAGAGCTTCCTGGGAGGCAAGAACATCCACCAGAACCTCAGAGATGATGCCTGTAGTTTTCACCAACATAACATACCGCAAATCAAATTAATCCAAGTCCTTTTCAGAAGTCATTCCTCAAACAAGCAGAAGGGCAAAATCAATTCAGCCCTGCAGGCCAACCCCCACCTCCATCATGTCCATCCAACCCACCACAATGTCCTTCCCATGATCTCTGTACAGCAGCTCTTTTTCCTGGGTCGCATCCTATTCATTCAGTCCAGACGTCCTCCATGGTGCACACTGAAAGTCACTCATTTATGCAAAGGACGAAAACAACAGAAGTTGTTGACGATGACCTGAGGGGTCAAAGCAGTCTCCAAATCTGCAGACCCTCCTCTCTTTATTCTCCGTTTCTTCATGTGTACAGAAGTCAAAAGGGATGATTGATTCCTTCAGTTTGAACCTCCAAAGCTGAAGAGTTGGCTCACTTCTCCATAGCCAGGGTAAAATTAAAGATATTTTACCACGAGGTGGTGATTAATGTCTGAAGAGATAAAAGATGTACTCTGACGAAATGCAGTGTGATCCCGAGTATGCAGAACAGCAAGGAGCAAAGTTTATTCCTCTACCAGCAATGGCAGTTTCTTGGGGTTTCCTGAAGAAATGTGGTTTGCAAGGTCCACATCTGGAAACACAGGGTTCAAGTCCAACTTAAGTCACAGATGTGACTACTGGTGGTTTATACATAAAATCCTTTCTGACATTTCTGTATGTCACACAAAGAAGAAAAATACCTGAACCTGACCATCCCAGATTAATCGGAATCCAACAGTGACAGCCACTTAGGGTCAGAAACCAGATACACCATCTGCACAATACAGCAGACACCAATCCTACACGCAGGCACCAAGCCAGACCACTGTGTATGCAATCTCCCACTTTGTTACTTGCAAACAATCATTGAACAACATATTTATCCAAAAAATGGGCAGAGACCAAACCCCTGTATGCACACACACGCATATATAGCTATATATTCAGAGACATTCAGTGTAATAACCTGCTTCATCCCATTTTCCTCTGCAAACACCAGCGCGTTTGGCATATTAAGTTAGCGGTTCCTATATTTGCCCAAGGAGGAGGGAACGTGGGAATATAGGCTCTCCTCAGCTTCAGGATTTCATCCATGTTCCAGGACACTGGTCCCTACACATACAGGTTGGGTCATCTATTGCCCCTGTTGACCCCGGACTGACTCCCAGCTCAGAAAACCAGATTCATGGGTCTAGGAGAAAAGAAGCTAAAGAAGAAAGGCCAGGAAGGTAGTCCAGGCTCTCAGATGTTGTATAAAGATGAGTAACAACACCTCCTGCTCCCTGAATAAATTACAGCTGAAATCAATACTGTCTGGTATGTTTTTAGAGCATGCCTTACAAACTGGTAAGTTCAGATATGGGGATGCTCAATTCCCCCTCCTAGGTGGGACAGCAGTGATGTGCACAGCTCAGGCAGTCGCTGGGATGCAGAAAAGACACGGGGACCGCAGGGTATTTTTGATCCAAAAGCTCAAGTCTCAAAGACTACTCATTGCTGGAGGAAGAAAGGGAAAAAAATTGGCAACTCCCAGTTCCCAAGTGGAATGCTGGATCTCACCTGTACCTCTTAAATCACAAAATATCATTGCTGAATGTAGCTAATCAGACCATTTCAAGGCTCAGAGATGGCAACACATCGCACCTTCTCTGTAAAGTATGAAATACAAGTTTTAGAATGGCTTAGAGAATTTACCAGATAAAATGGTAAAGCACAGACACATAGGTCTTAAAATACTTTGAAAAAAACACTGACAGATTCAAACATTATTGAAAAGTCCAACATGAATGGAGCTGTGGGTCTACCATTTTCTCTCTAACCCTCCAGAAAAGATTAGGGTATTTTGGTGTACTGAATGCTTTTAAAATCTCCATGCACCACGATTTACAACCAGTTTGCATAGAAAGCACATACACTGCTGCCCTTGCTAGGGGATGCAGCACCTAGAAATAAAGGAAAGGGAAAAAGGAGAGAAAATCATGCTTCTGTTATCACAACAGTATGAAGGGAACAGAAGAGCTGATACAGACTCTGAAACTACTTGAGCTACTTTCACTTCTCTTAAATAAGCACTGCAGTAGTTCTATCTTCAGGTGAATAGCATACAGCTATGCCAGGACCAGATGTGTCTCTCTTGATGGGTGAAGACAGCTTTAACTCAGGCACCCCCGGTGTCACTGAACACTAATGTGGCAGCTCTGCTCCTGCCAGACCCCATGCCACCTCTGAACCCTTGGGACACAAGCAGCAGAATTAAATAAAACCAAAATTCTTAAACCACACTGAACCCTCCGTAGCCTGAAACTTTGGACTGCTTTCAAACAAAAGCAGCACCATCTCTTGTCTCAAACACAGCAAGGAAGCCGAGGGAAAATTCCCACTCTCCAATGATCAGGACAACAGATGTTCTCAAATCATCTTCCCCATTAAAGCACGCAAATTACTGAAGCACTGACCTCTTATTTAGGTTTATAAACCTGGGCTTTCTAAACTAAGCTGACTAAGCAAGAAACACAGCTACCCCTGGCTCTCCTCCAGGCTCTGGAGTGTGACAGGTACCTCAAAAGTTTGGTCCTGAGCAGGCTGCAGGCACCCGGCTTTTGCCATCAGCATGGATGGCATTGAGGATGATGACTTCTGTGTCTCAGGGAAGGATCTGGCCAGCCACAGGTCACCCATGGAGCCGTGTTACTAGATAAAGGGTGGGCAGCACCTCAGCACACGTAACTAAAAGCCAGGCACTAGAAGGAAAGTCTATGGGATACTTCTATCCAAGGGAGACTTTGCCCAGCTTCGCTCTGCTGTGCAGCTTCTCTGTGTCCCAACGTGCAGCCACACTGATGCAGTTGATGGCAAATGAGGCTGAGTTCGGTTTGAAAACAGACTTCTCCACCCCACTGCTCTACCTGGTAATTTTCCAATTTCCCTCGAACCGGAATGCTCTGCCTCCCCCACACACACCCCTTTCAGCTCAGCAGAACAAATACAGTAGCCAATGCAAAACTGCTGCTCTTCAGGGACTCTCCTCAGACACCACCTCAGTGGACCTGCAGGAGGAAAACTGTGGACAGCATCACTAGCAACACCTTCACAGGCAACACAGGATGGTGGCTCTGCCTCTGCCATATGCCTTCCTCCCTCGTGCCAGTGAAAGAAGCCCTGAGGAGGCTGCACGAGCATCACACATCATGCCCTGAACTAGGAAATGCTACACATCCATGCCTCGGTGTGCCTCTGGCACCTGTGTGCCAACTGCCAGGGTCTGTGAGCCACCGAGGACAGCAGGGGTGCCCCGGGCAGCTCCAGGCAGGCACAGAAGCCCCCAGCCTCCCAACAGCCCCTGCTACCACCACGTGTCTTCCTCCACTCCCACGACCCGGGCTGCCACCCCCGTCTGGGCAGGCCAGGCCAGGTCTCCGCACTTTGGAAGGTAATGGCCGCTATCGCCATCTTCGTACAGCCTCCCACCACGGGTCACCCCTCCCCACCCTGGAAGGGACAGACTTCCCTCGCACACCAGGAAGGGGACCTGCCACACATCGAGGGGACCGTGGCTGTGGGGGCAGGGTGCTGCTCCCAAATAAGCAGCTCTGACCATGGCTGTGCACACACAACAGCTCCGAACTGCAGCGGGAGGGGGACAGGCCACACACAGCTAGCCTGTGGACCACAGATCATCAGGAGACCCCCCTTGAACTCTCTACCCTACTGCAAGCTTCTGGCCCAACCTTTACCTCTTCCCAAGCCTCCCATCTGCAAAACGAGGAACGCAGAGTTTTGTGCAACCATTCAGGTTTGCACAGCTCAATCACTCAGCACATGTGAAGCACTCAGAGCCATGGGAGCCAGATTAGTTTATAACATCAGGTTGTATTTGACTTAAGACACCCAAATGTAGGTGGTTAAGGCTTCCAGAAGTTCTGAGAAGCCCAGGTCCTAACAGTGTGGCAGGAAGCCAGGTGCTCAGCACCTTTGAAAAATCAACATGAATAAGCTTAACGGAAACATACAAGCTCCAAATCTTCATTCCAGGCATGGACAGCCTAAATTCAGAAGTGCAGTGCTGAGATATTAAAACCTTTGCAGGAAGAAGAGAACAGTCCTACTATAGCACTGATGCTCCATGGGACATGGAAGTTGTTAGAGAAATTTATTTTGGAAGCAGCAGATACAAAAAAGCTCCTCTACAGAGCAGGATTAGCACCTTAGAGAAATACCAAATCTTAGAAGGAAGGAAAAAAACCCAAACAAAAAACAAAAAAAAAAAAAAAAAAACAAAAACCCCCTAATGCAGCATGTTCAGTCAAAATCTCACATTAACTTAGACAGCACCTTCTTGGAAGAGGTGCCCTACTCAAAGTTGGAGATACTGAGCATGGGTGTTTTACAAACCATATCACCCCTTTCTCATCTAGCCCACAGAGATCACTGGCCAAACAAACTTGTAAACTTCTGAAAGAAACAGAGAAGTTAAATACATGACAAAACTCATCAATTCATCAAGAAAGTTCCTGAAAAAAACTGTGTAAGAAACACTGCTCTAGCACTTAAATAGCAGGGACGTTTGTATGAAAAGTGAAAGCCTGTTTGCGACAGGCTCACTCAAACATTTAAATGTAGTTCTTGAGGCCTTGGAGGTAACTATTTCACTTGTGCTTACTTAAATATATAGGTAAGTTTCCCAGTGATTACATTCAGATACTGTAACTTTTGGGAAATGTTGCAGAACAGTCACAGAAAAAAAAAAATCAAATTCTTAACTGGTACCTTTTACACTGAAACATCTCTCTAACGCTTCCAGGCGTCACAGCCTGTGATGGGAAGGCATCATGCAGCAGAAAGGTATCAGAAATCAGCGACAATAAAGATGTGAAATGACTGTGATAGAAACGGGGAACAGACAAGAGAAATATTTACAGGAAAAATCACACAAGTAATTGTGAACATGCCAATTTAGGATATTCCAACTTTGTTTTTTAATATTTTTTAGACAAATGGTAGTAACACTCACAGGCTGTCTCCTAACGAACTCAGCCAGCTTTAAGCTATGCAGCAAGAGAGCCTGACACCACGTGCCAGAAAGGTTTTGAAAAGCGTTAAGAGTGGATTAAAAGAGAAGTACACACTTTAGAGAGACTTGGGACAGCCAGAAAAATCCTTTCCAGGAACAATGACACTGAACTATACAGAAAAAAAGGAAGCAGCAGAGTTTGGCGTGCAACTGGGCCTCCGTTTCTTTTTGAAGAATCCAGCCCTGAAGGTCTGTTAAACAAACATCTGCCAACAGACTCTTGGGGCATCTATCCAGACAGCATGTGACTCTCCCAGGTGTCACAAGGAGAAGGTGGTCCACACAAGGCACCTCTGGAAGCTTAAGGCACAATGAATCCATGAAGAAACCCACGTGCTCCAGGGAGGCTACGCAGCTCAACAGGCCACCAGACAGTTCAGAAGTTGGAACTGTCAGCATTAGAAGAGGTCATTTCATTTTGTCACCTTTCCAGATAAGACTGCAATGCTCTGGTGTTCAGGTTCTAGGGAGATGGCACCTCTGACAGTCAAGAGACTTCCCAGACAGCAGACAGGATACTTGAGCAGCAACATGCTGTGAAACATGCCAAACAAATTCTTTGTGCATGCTCCTTAGCAGGTAGATCTAAATTCTGTAGTCTGAAGTCAAGATCAAGGCATCACTGCACCAGAAGAGCACATTTTCCAGAAAACCGAAAACTCACCTACAGCCAAGTGAGCAACTTGGTCTAACGAATGCCAGCTATGGCCAGGACAACACAGACAACTGCCAGGCAAATCTGCCATGCACAGCTATGTAGTCACATCTCACCGCATCATTCCTGACTCAGTGTTATTTGAATCTCCTTTCAGCAAAGGCCACCAGCTGCAAGTAGCTCTGTAGAGCTTACACACAGATAACCGAGTAATCTAATTTTGTTTGTGACCTAAATCCTACTGGGGCACAGAACAGATGAGGAGAAAGGTGGGATGCTTTTCAGGAGGTTGGAAATAGCAATTGAAAAACAATGGGTCGGAAGTTTTAAGAGCTCACCCTAACCATGGCTTGTGTCCTCCAGCCTCTACAGTGCTTGCTGCAGGGAAAACAAAGCTAGCATTTGTAAATCTGCTCTAAGTCAGAAATACAGCCTGAACTGAAGAGAATTGTGGTCTCAACTGACAGTTCTCCATAGCCTCAACTGTTACCTGGCCTGCAGAGCGCCTTGCTGACTTCACCGGGTGCAAGCAGGACCATACACTTCCCTGGACTGGGGCAGCAGCTTTCAGTAAAACACATCTTCTCTAGACTTCATCCTTTCCAAGTAATAGTTTTAATCTTGAACTACTCTCTGTAATTCAGGCTCTGTTCTGCCTTTTCCCTGTAGTAAAATAATGTGTATCGCTGTGCTAGGTACCCTGCAGACAAGCTGGGTAGCATGCTGTACCTAGACAAAACCTGTCTTTGCACTTAAAGTAGATTTGGTAGCAGCAGTCACGGATGAATCAAACGAAACACACATCCTCCGGAGCTCCATCAGTCACGAGCAGTCACAGAGCAGCAGGGACCTTCCTTCCAACCCCCTGCCTCACTGCCTGCTGCTCAACACGTCATCCCGGGGCTCTGCCCACCTGACCCACAGCATCAGCACAGGAAAGACATTCACGGTGTCTTTTAGTTGCAATAAGGGATGTCTCAGCCCTCGGCATCACCAGGAGGGGAGATTTCAGGGAGCCACAGCCCAAATTCTAGCAACTAGAAAAGTACTTCTAGTTTCTAATTTCATTCAAAGCCACCCTGCGTCAGCCTCCTATTTAAAGGTCAATTTAAAGCCCCCTGATTTTAACACATGTTCTAATTCAGAAAATATTTAGGGCAAAACCCTAGCAGCACTGGAGATGTAAGGGGGTTTGCCACTGGCACTCCAACCCGAGAAGCTGTAACCTCTGCTCTGCTAGTTTCCTCCTCGCTTAGTTTCTCGGTCGACTGTGACAAAGGCAACGCCCTTCAAGATGTCCCAACACAGCTGGTGGTGGATGCCCTGGGAAGGGTTAAGGAGGGAACCGTCCTGGGCAGGGTGCCGCTGGGCAGGGACAGGACAGGAGCAGCAGGGCCATGCCACCTGCTGCCACTTGGCCACTGCAATTCTTGGAGCTGTCAGCTCCAAGGCCATCACAGAGGTGGCACAGCAAAGCTCAGAGGTCCCAACCACTCACCAGCTCCTCCACGTGATCTCGCATTCCTACGTGTTGGTCTGTATCCTGCCCTGACACCCACCTCCTGTGCTCCTGAGCGCCCGTGGCAGCACACCCACACATCCCGGAGGGACGCAGCTCTAATCTGAGACCCCAACTATAAGACATGCCTCAAAACCACCACAGACAGGAAAGAAAAGACAAGGAGGGGCAGGAAAAAAATCTGGGAACCCATGTCCAAACTTTCTGTATTCAATAGTGTTTAATTTATGCTCTCTGCCCCTGGAAATAGTACTCCAGGGCACAGCCTATACAGCAACAAGAAGCCTCTACCTGTGAGAGCAGTGAAGGTCTGGGAACAGCCTCTGAGCAGGAGTACAGTCAGCACAATGCTCACCCGACTAACAGAGAGTATTCTGTGCCATGGGAGGCAAGGCAACTGGGAAGCACTGGTCAGAGTCTTAGTAACACCAAATTTTGCAACTGAGATTCCACAGTCTTTTAAATCGTTCCTCTAGATAACATGGCATGAAAACCAAGGAATAGCAGGAACGAATGGAGTCAGATAGCACACGGATCACCTGGGAAACCTCCCTGTGGAAACCACACCAAGTCCCCTCCAGCCCCTGTGCACACCATCCCTGTTCACTGGAGCTAAACTCCACCCCGGCTTACAGTGATTCCAAAATGGTTTCCTCCACACTCCCCAAATTCCTTTCCAGCACTCCTGAGATCTCTCGGACCAAGAAACAAACCCAAAACGAAAGCCAAACTCACACCTTGACAGGGTATGCAGGGTTTGTACCCATTTTACCAGGGTAGGGATCCTCAGCACTGAGGAGGAGCACAGCTACACCCGATAACCTGAAATTTCCAAGGCCACCTCTGGCACAATGTGCCTTCCCTGCGCGGCAGCAGTGTCTTTGCTCCAGTGATGCAGTTTACACAGAGCTCTCCTCCCTCCTAACACACGCATGGGCATGAGAAGCCCCATTTGCTCCTTTGCTTTCTGTCTACGTAGTAAGAAACCACACTCTTACCTGAGCATCCACCAATCCAGCCTGATCAGTTCCCCGACCAAAACCTGTTAATCAAGCAAAATACAGCTAATAGGCAATTTACATCTCATGGCAGCTGCTGGTCACCGCTGGCTGCCTCCTCTTGTGCCCCAGCCAGAGCTTGGCGCAGGCAACACGCATTTGATGGCAGGACCCTCTGCCCTTCTGGAAGCAGGAGCAATGGGGCACCTCCGGATCGATGGATCCAAGTCACAGAAACCGAAATTTCATGTGAGAAATTGACCTCTCTGTATCTTCAGATCCACCCATCTGGACCAACAGGGTCTGCACAGGGAAATCCCCAGCAGTGTCGAGCCAGCACTCATCTGGGGAGGGTGCCAAGGCCACTCCGCTCCATCAGGCTGGGGAAGAGAAGCGACTTAGTGAACAGAAACACATTTTGCATTGGGAATGCATCTGGACCAGGAGGTCTGGAATATCCAATTCAAATCTGAAGTATAGAACAGTTTCTAGACAACAGAGTAAAAACCATTCCAGCCTCTCTGGGAAGCAGGCGGGAGATGCAGATACACCATTGTGATGCACCAGCTGCAAGACAAACTTGAGAGAAGCGTGCAACCAGGAGATGTGAACATTGCTTTTGAGGAACAGCATCCACTACGGACAACACAAAGGACATGAGGATGAATTAGCTGTATCCAAGCTTAGTCAGCCTCAACACAGAGAAAGCAATCCAACCAACAGCATCCACCTCTTCCAAACAGAAACTGTTATTACAGCTTGTAGCCTCCCAAGAAAGCTTTAGCGCAGACACATCACCATCATTGCTGACACCTGAATGGCTGTCATAGCCAACCCAAAACACTTTCAAGCCCTCGGAACCAGCTGCACCATTAACCAGACCAGGATCAAGCCCCTGCCAACAACCGCAATTCCCACGGAGACAGAGCAGTGCCTTCTCAATGGACAATGTTGACAGTCACTTGCACAAACATGAAACTTAAGATGTCACCGACTAACAATGATGAAAGCTCTTCTGCGCTAGACAGAAGCCACTGTGAACTCCAGTGGATCTGACACAGAAATCCATGCAGATAAACACAGAAAAGCCAACTCCCTATACATGGCTGAACGGTGGGAACTTGCTAGATGACATTAACTCCTTTATTTAACGGACTAGGGAGGTTTGAGAGAGGAAAGAGCCCCAAATGGGGTTCTACAGAAAATTACTACAAGGGCTGAATGATGTGATGAGACAGAAAAAGTGAATATATAAATGCTAGCTCTACAACCTGTAAGAATACTCTATTTCAGAGAGGTAAAGAGAGAGAAGGAGAGGGGAGGATTGCTGGAAAGGTCACTTGGGATGGTAAGAAGAACCATCTAACAGAGGTTGTAATTACCATTGATAACTCATCAGAAACATGTTTCTAACTTGATAAAGGCTTGCTTGAAAATCCCCAGCATAAAGAAGCTACCAGAAACAGGAACAGACCCCAGAGGGTATATCCTGGGAAAGCAGAAGGCATCGAGCTCAAGAAGAGAGGCAGCAACATGCAGAGCCAAGCAGAAGCAGCCTACACCCAGGGTCACCCAAGCACCCATGCAGCCGGGGAAGCTGCAGGTGCAATTTCTGAGACTCGCCACTGACAAAACTTTTTAGTCCTGGTGGGGAACTGCGGAAAACTTCGGGGCATCGCTGCATGCTAGCTGCATTCTGCCACACGTACCAGCTATGGGTGCATCGCCCATCCATCTAGATTGGTGGATCTGAGGATACAAAGCTAATGTTTTCTGTAACGATGTACTACTGCTATTTACCAGTGTCAGGAACAGCTCTGTGCCACACTTGCATTCAAACTTTGGATAGGGATATCCTGTAGCTAGTGTCTAGAAAACTCAGTGAGCTAACCACTGCGTAACTCCCTGGCATCTCCATGTTGGTAGATAATCCTCAAACCTTTGTTTATTTTAGTGCTGAAAAAAAAATAATCTATCACAGTTACGTCTTTCACAAGTTAACACAGAAAGAAGAACTTCTCTCTAACAAAAAATAATAAGCACTGAATAAAGAGACAGGAAAATGACAGTTAATAGGTCTGGAAATTAATTATAGGCATATCTTGCATTATCAGCTACAATTTATCTCAATTTCATCAATTCTGAAAGGCAGTAGATCGACATAAAAAAGGAAGATCTCAAAGTCTTTTTTTTTTTTTTTTTAATTCTGGGGCTGGGAGGGGTATAAATATAATCATCTACAGCGACTCAAACTGACAGATTTGAACAACCTACAAATAACTGAAGTAATCAAACTACATTTAAAATAACACTGCGTGTTAGCTAAATAATTTCAAAGTTCTTCCACTAGTGCCTTTGGATTTATACTCACATGTGTGGATTTTGGAAAGGAACTCCAGAAGTGTTTAGAGTAAATCTTGCTGTGGACTTGAAAGGTGGATTTGCAAAATTTAACTTCAGCGCTTTGCGTTTACCTGGGAGACAACGAACATAAAGTAAACTTTTTGTCAGCAACAGAGTATTAAGAGCATCTGGAAACAAACAGAAAAAAAATACATATTGTAAGAAAAGGAAAATGCATTTCACAACAACGTTAGCAAATCATAGCTTCTGTTAGGGACACAGGGATGGAGAAGTGGAGTCAGGTCTAGCCTGAGGTCTTCCCCCCCTCTCGTTCCAGCTCAGCTGCCAAGGCGAGGTGCACGAAGCACCTCCTGTGCCCGCTGGGGTACAGCGCTGGCTGCCAGGGCTACCAGCAGCCACAGGGCACCTCCGCACCAGTGCCCCGAGCATCCTCCGCACACCACCTCTCCTTTAAACACATCCATGCTGGCAGGCTCTACTCCAGCCACGGTGGCAAAGGGTACCCATCTGCTCGGCACAGCCTGGGCATGCCCCCAGACCCAGGTGGGTGGTGCTGAGAGGGGAAGGGCACCGTGCCATGTCGTTTATGTAACACCTCAACCCCAGGAGGGCTGGTGGGACTGCCGACCCTCAGCTAACAGCAAACGGAGATAACCGGGCTTGAGCAAGGACGAAGGTCTGCTGTGCGGTCCTTCTGCCAAGTGGGTCGCCAAGCACAGAGCAAAATTCAGCCCGTCAGAGGGGTGACCAGGTGAGAGAAAGCTTTGCTCTGCAGCCAACTGAGAAAGCATAGGGAAAAAAGAACATAAATAAATAGTAGGGTGGGAGGGGTTCTGGTCACCACTCCAGCCACTGGCAATGCATTTTTCATTGAAGTTATGATCTGCTCGATTAACAGCAGGATCAGGGACTATGAAGGAAGATGTCCCTTCCTAGCCCTGCTACTACGTTGCAGAAGACCCTGTCTTGTTCCTGTCCAGCCACAGGAAACCTCTGCTCCTCCCCACCAAAACACTGAGACCAGGGCCTCTTCCACACCCCCTTCCCAGGAGCCTGTGACTGAACCCGCCCCGGCTCCCTGCTGCTCATCTCAGGAGGCACCTGCCACCTGAAGCTGGTATGATACCTGGATTCCTCCTTCACCTGCACCCTAAAGCAGGTGTCATATCCCCAACCACCTCGCAGCTCTCCTGGGCAAAGCCAGGAGGCACCATCCTGCTCTGCAGCATTCCTCTACCCTGCACATCTACCCTGCACAAAGAAGTGTTCTGGGCAACTCCAAGACCAAAAAAACCAAAAGAGAAAAAAACTAGTCATAGGTCAAAGCACTTTACAGCAGTTTCAGGGCACGAAATATTACAAGGATACTAGGATCATACAATCACTTCAGTTGGAAAGGACCTTTAAGATCATCCTGGTAACATCATCTAAAACCAGCTGGACAAACAAACCCAACAGACCTCAGAATTAAGGATGCCCTCAGTCTGGAAGCCGTGGAAAGCTTGTGGCCAGCAAACACCCCTATTTGCATTCTGTTCTGCCTCGAGGCCTCGCTGCAGGACACGAGTGCTGCTGCTGGCATGACCTGACCTACAGCACGTGGTACTGCAGCACAACTCCCACGGCTCCCCATTTCTGTCATCCCCATTTCTGTGATCCCCACGGAGGGGGCCACCGACTTCCTCTATCATACCTTTCACTTTTAAATTACGGGGTACATCCTTCCAGTTTTGACCCTGCTGCAATACAATAGTCTGGAAATACCTGCATACGCTCTGCATTTTCTAAAAATCCCCTAACTCGTTACACAAAAATGCCACACAAGAAACTTGTACAAACCCCAACAGCGTGAAACCAATTACATAAAGCTTCACATCACCCACCTAAAATAAACAACACATCACCATTTTTTGGTGACAATTCACCAGCAGATTTCCATAAGGTCCCAGTCAGCGATACTGGGCCTTTCGCCACAAATACTGGTGGAGAAGAGGGAAAGCAAGGACACCCAGCCTGGGTACAACTGGTTGGGGTAAGGACTGGGCTAAGAACGCAGGATGGCCTTGGCTTTGGCTGAGCTGAAGTGGTAAGGGAAGCATTTCCTTATGTTCTGAGGGAATCTAAATAGGATTGTATCCCAAGTTATGCTACTCTCAGAGAAGAGTAAGACAGCTGAAATAGCCTTCCGGTTGTAAATAAGTTATTCTTCTATCCATAAGGACAGCAAACCTTATTTCAAATCACTGCAGCCTTAAAATGATGTTTTTCTCATTCTCAAATCTATTTTTAAAAGGATGTTGTTTTAGCAACAGGCTGCTGCATGGAACTGAGGTAAGGGAAGACGTGATCCCGTGTGGCCCTGCTGTTCCACAAATGCACATCCCTTGGCATTTCACAGATCACAGCCAAAACGGACACAGCAAAAAGTGGCTGGGAAGCCTTGCCAAGCTCACATTGGACACCCACCTACACAATGGCCACAGGAGAATAATTCAGGCTCACAGCACGCATTTGTTCCTAGCTGCACTGGTGAATGGATGCTAGGTTAAGTACATAATTACTTATGTGCTGCTATCCATCTCAAGGATTAATCCAAGCACTTGGCTCTGCAGCCACGCTCCCATCACTCTTTTTGAGGCCACTTTACCACAACCACAGCCAACCAGTGTTCACACATGAAGAAATAATCTAACAGATAACATGCAGTCCAAAAGTATTCCTCCAGAGTTATATTCTGTATTACTATTTTTACTTCACCTAGGACATCTATGTTTTCTTCAAGCCTCTGAGTCACCACCTGTTGGAGAAAGCAGTCCTAATTTCTTCCTATAATTTCCACATCTCAACAACACTGCTAACGATGTTCAGGTTACACATAAGAAAATGCTCACTTTCCAAGCAGTAAGATTTTCAAAATAGCAGTAGTTCAAGGGATTTTTTTCATGGTTTCTGTCTTGCAGGCATACAAAGTGATCCCTGCCAAAATGCTTTCCACTCGGTTCAAATCTGCAACATCAACCTCTTGTCACAGTGTGAGCACGCCTCTGCCATACTGCAAAGGTGAACATTCTCTCTGGCCAGAAGCTGAAGTCTCTCTGCTGTTTGTGGAACAGCAATACGCCAGGAACCCAGCCTGCACTCCATTTCCTTACTCTAGTATAACCAGAAAAAAAAAAAGAAAGACGAAATACAAACACAGGAAAATGAATTGTGGCAGCAAACAGCAGGAAGGATGACCAAAGGATTTGCAATGATCTGTGCAACCCTTTTACCTCTCCCTTGTAAAATCAAAACACATCAACAAAAAGACAATACAAGTGGGGAGGAAGGGATGTCAGGGGCCCAATGGGTTGGGTGATTTGCTTCCATTTGGAAAGGGATTTGAATGTTTAAGCTTATCTTCTTAAGAGAAAACTATCAGGTCTGATCTCTTCCAGGGTACCTCAAAGCAAAGCTAGTGCCAACTCCCACCGGAGACAGAAAAAAAACCCAGCAACACAGATCTCTCTGCTCTTCCAACAGCTTTTACTCTCCAAATTGTTAGACCTCGTCTACTAATAAAATGCTTGCTTTGATGTAGAGACAGCAAAGGAGGGTTTACCCGCGCTCGGAGCTGCAGCCCTGCAGCTGCAGTGATGTCCTGAACACACCCAGACTCGCAGCTCGCGATCCCCATAGCTGCTGGCACAGCCCTGCCTTCCCATGGACCCTTCCAGTCACAGCTCCCTCCTTTCCAGGCTTGCTCGTGGATGTACTCCAGCACAGCTCATTTGGGAGTAAAGTAGGTTTCCAGCCTTGCCCTCAAGACAAACCATTTTTCAAGAAAAAACTAGTCACATTTTGAAACAAAACATGCAGAACTTCAGCATATAGCGCAGTTATATTTGGAGAGTCTGAATGAAAGAAGAGGCCTGGGGTCTGAGTTATTAGTTTTAAGAGCTGTAACTATAGAAATTCACTTTCGAGGGTACAAGTACCTTCAGCGTGTCTGTCTGTTACTGACACTTACTGCCCTTCAGTGAAACCTTCAATTTAGTATAATCCAAGTCAGTATTCAAATCAGAGATGACAATTCGGCACTGCCGGCATGTGCTAAGTACGCTCTGTTTTAGAAGTCGCCTCATTAGAAAAGAGTATTTATCCATAATTCACCTACAGCCTCAAGTGTGCTTCCACTTCCAGAGCACAACAACACACAAGCCCGGATCAGCCAGGACTCTTGAAGGGTTTACACAGTAAACATTTGTACTAAATAAAACGTTAGCAAGACGTCTCAGCGATTGAAGGCTGGGAGGCAGCTCGCATTTGCACAGACGCTCCCCGCGCCAGCAGGCATGCACCTCTGCAACTTGCAATACGTGACTGATGCTACATCCAACAGCACTTGCAACGGCTTCTATAAATACCTCCACTACGAAACCTGGATAAAGTAGGTTAGACTTTGAGTGCAAGAAAATGCAATCAGATTAAGATTAGTTCCCTCACACTGAAAACTCCCAGCAGTAAAGACCTGAGAACGAACTCTCGGAAATCTCCAAAATCCACCATTAACCTTTAATATTTATCATCCCCGATGCTACCCTGAGCATGGAAATATTACTTGTATGAACTGCCACAACCAGAGTTAAAACTACCCAAGTCCTGGGAGCCGATCAGCTCTGGTGAAAGAGCTTCAATCCGTGCTCGGGCCAGCGCTGTGCGTGGGCTGCAGGAGCACAGGGGCGCAGCGAGGCGCATGGCTGTGCCCTGCCAGGCTGCGAGGGGCAGCTCTGCGAGAGAGGAGCACGTTGCGCTGGCGTCAGTGGCAGCTTCCCTCCCAGGCGAGAGAGAAGCAACTTCTCACTGAAGAGCATCACTTAACACACTGCTCATCGTCACCGCCAAACGCCAAGCCTGGTGAAACATGAGGGAGGGAGCCTGGAGGGTCCAGTTGTCCCAGGCAGCCTGCCAGAGGTGTCACCAGAGCGGACGCCTGCGGAACCAGGGCTGGCTGCTCCCAGTGCCGCGCTGCAGGCCAGGCACAGACACCGCAAAATGTGCACGCTACCCTGCTCGAGGCACCCATGGCATGGTCCTGCCGAGACGGCACCCGAGCAGCTGTCAGAAGGAAACGGTGACGCTGCTCTGGGAAATTTATTGCAAAGCACCTGGAACCCTTCCTGATGTAAAACAATAATAAATTATGCAAAGGGTCGTGCCAGGTACTTTTTCATTATGAAATAGCACAGCATGAATTATAAAATACACTGTAGGGAAGAGAACTGGGGAGGGGTTTGGTTGGTATTTTTTTTCTTTTTAATTTTAGGAGCCTGCACTTCGACTAAAAGCAAGGAAAAAAATCTGCCCTTGAGCCCTTTGCTTAAGGTCAATGGAAAGGATTTAGTTTCTTTGGATAAAGCAACAAGTATGTTTCCATCATCCCTCTAGCTAGCTTATGCCAGAAAAGTGGCAATGTCAATCACAGCCTGCATCCCACCAGCTCTGGTAAACACCTCGGACCTAGCCACCAAGAGCCCTGCAGCCACAGGTCAGGAAAAAAGAGCAGGAACCAGAGCACTGGGGAACTTTCACATTTTAAGGCAAAATTATTTCGGGGGGAGCAACTGATTCTGTCCAGTTTAGTGTTAGTATGCCAGGTTTTTTAATTCTAAAGACAAAGAGATCAGAATCAAGAGACAGCATTGGGAGTTAGGAATCGATGTGCTGATGTCTGTAGAGAAGGACAAGGAAAGTCCTTGGCCACCAGGACTTTCAGGCACCTCCTGACACAGCAGCTCTGGATTTCCTACATGTAATTGCTGAGAACTCTCTAACAGCAAAGAGGTCCAGGGGGCAGTGACTTGCTGATGTCACAGGTGGGATTAGCGGAGCAAATTGGACTCATATCCCCCAAGATGCCAACAGAAATGAGGGATGTGTCTGACTCCTCCTCCTGCATGTCGCCCCCTCTTGCCTCTTGCTTTTCTCCCAGGGGCCATCACACAGGAGGTTTCCAGCCCTCTGCTCATCCAGTTGTCATTTGCTACCTTTCAGGAAGAAGCAAGCTGTGAAAGGGACTCCAGTGTCTCCGTCTTCCCCCTCCCCAGCTCCCTCCCTGGTCTGCTGCTGCTCTCCCCCACCACAGAGTGTTTTGCTCCACATCCCTGCAGTGCAGGAGACTTCACTTTTGTCTCTCCCCATTAAGCCTGTTAAACCAAGCAGGTATTTTTTGATCCTCACGTCATCTACGTGGAGGACGCTGCCTGACGCTGCTTTTTTACAAGTGGTTCTGGCATAGGGTCAGCCAGGGAACACTGACCCCAAAAGACACTGCTCCTGGTGCAACGCTCACATTCACATCTCCCCTTAAAACCAGCCCTTGGCCACCTCTGTGCGGTGTGCGGGTACCAAAGCGCTACCAGGGGACAAAGACAGACCCCTCTGCTCCGATGGGAACTGGGATCGTACTGCAGGCAAGCAGGCGGGACAGGACACAGCCTTCTCCTTGAGCAGAGATCCAGGTAGCCCAAAATGCAGCTCAGCAGCACAAGACAACCCAGCAAGGCAGGCAGCAACAACAGCCCTGCACGCCCAGCCAGACCTCAGCCTCAGGACCCCCTAAGGATGCTGCCACTGCTGCACTGTCTCCTCGCTTTGCTAATCCACATGCAGCATACACACATAGGGCATATTTATGAAAATGGATTAAGTTGTTTTGAAGATACAGCCAGTCATACTGGGGAGGGGAAGGCTGAGAGGAACATCTCAGGGACCCTTCAGAGTCAGGGGAAAAAGAACAGTTACCAGTATGTGTTATCTGTCACCAACTGGTTCAATAACCAGAAAGGTAAAGCAGAGAAAGCACGTGTGTCTATGTGAAAACATTTAAATTGCACTAATATGCACAAGTAAAACTTTGGAAATTACTTGTGCCACGGTGAAGAGACTCCCACTGGAGCAAGGATTTAATGTGCTCCAGACTCCACCGGGCAGGCTTTCATCCCAGCACTGGGCTGCTTCTCCACTTGTTTTTTTCTTGTGGAACCAGCGGTGCTTTGCAACACAAGGGCAGCAGATCTCCATGGCTGGATCCAAAACTTCGCAATATATGCTTGTTTTTTCCAAATACTATCAGCTGGTACTTATGCATAGCTAAAAATACACAAGCCAAATTTCAAGTTAGGATCTGCTTCACATAAGCTGGTTTCTTTCATTTGCGAGCTCCCACGTGTCTTGTTCTTTTGAACATCTAATCATCGCTTATACGGACTTACAGAGGAGCTGAGCCTTTCTCAAAGCGTGATCTCAGCTGTGAAGTTCTTTAAAATATATTTATCTGCATTATTACATTGGGAAAGATTTTGGTCTGGATCTTGAAACGCCTAGGAACACATGGTCCCAAAAAGCATTTTTGCTTAGTTCTGCTGAATTATAATGGGAGTATGTATGACTGCTAAGCAAGAAATGAAAACACAGGTCTACAGAACATACAAAGCTTTTAGTTGTCTTTGAAAGTACTTTCAGGGTTTTTTTAATATTTATTCATTCATTTATTTTTAACTCCTTCAGAGAACTTTTAGACACTAAATCCAAAGCAATTTCATGCTAAACTTCAAAAGCAGAATCTGTAGATAGGCAACGATCTAGTTTTGTAGTTCTCCAATTTGGGATTTCAGAAAAAAATTGGTTTGATTCAAGAGGTAAGGGCTAGACCCAAAGACACAGCGCATAAGAACAGCTGCAATGGTCCACCTAGCACAGCACTCTGCACTCTGCCGAGCCCCCAGGGAGGTGCCAGTGAAAAGAGCACCCACCAGCCCCGTGACATCCTTCTTCAGATACTCTCTCAGCCTCCAACCACTTTAAACTCAAGGACCTCCTCAGCCAGCCGTGGTATCCCTGTATTTAATAACCGTCACCAGGTTTCACTTCCCTGCTCGTACCACATCTTCTTGTCTCCTCGGGAGCTGTCAGACCCCGTCACTCCTGGCCAACAGGACTTCAGCTTCAACAACCCATACTCTGCTCTCCAGCCCTTGGACACAAAGATAGTTTGAGCAACGCAATCCCAACCCAGCAGCTCAGCTACGTGCAGACTATCAGAAGAGGCAGGAGCTGCCACCCATGCCCAATGCCCTGTCACCATCCGCCTCTCCCACTGTTGTACAGGTCCTTTCCCGAGCACTGCAGTTACTTTGCTTTTCAGGGAACCGGAGAGAGAAAACAAAGGAAAATCCACATTGCAAGGAATAAAAAAAAAAAAAGGAGGGGGGCAATAAAAAACCCTAAAAAATCTTAAACTTTTGTTTACTTTCCATGGCTTTGTTCAAACCCTTCCATGTGCTGAAACCTAGCAGAAACAGCCAAATGCATCTGTAAGTCAAATCATTTCCCAGCACCAAAATAACACACTTTAACAAGCACTCAGAAGCCTTACTAACATATCACCACTGGACTGAGAACACCAGGTTTTGGGTTCACATTTTTCTTTCAGAAAAAAAGAATTAACATCTTGTGCACTGATAAAAATTCAAGCTTTATGCTGTCTTCTGAAACCTTCAGGATGAATTGGTAGCATGCTGTAGCAAGAAAAGCATAGGAAGGAGCCCATTTCACACTGCAGGGACATGACGGGCAGCATCCGATGATCGGTGTTTCCAACAATTTGCAGACCAGCAGCATTAAAACCTTTTCTGAGAGATGCACGGTGACAGCACCCTTGCCTGACATTTTCGTTCAACTGCCAGAATACCCGAAACGCCAGGAGTGAGCCCCAGCGCTCTGCTGCTCATGCAGGGAGGACAGAAGGCAGCAGGTACCAAACCTCCTCCATGCCTCAGCTGAAGCCTTGATGCAACGAGGGACCTGGTCACAGTGCTGCTGCTTTCAACAGCTTGGCAGATCGCTGAAGCCTCCTCTAACAGGCCAACAGCTGGCTGCTCTCGTAATTTTTGTGGGTATTAACCTATGTGGCAGAAATCTTCATTTTTGTTAGCAAAAATAATACAGATGGAAGCATTACAACTTTTAAATTTCTTCCTGAAGGAAGAACTGGGTAGCTGCACACAACCCACGGACCCGAACCAGCAGCCAAGGTACCCACGGCAACAAGCTACACGGCCAGGCTTTGGTGTACCAGCTGATGCAACCTCAACAAAGAGCTCGCGTCCGGTCAGTGTAGAGAGGATGGATCTAAAAGGGTACAAAAAAATATAACTACTGATGTCAATATAGCCACTCCTAATGAGAGCAAACACTGTTCAGGAAACGAGAGTATAAAGAAATGAAGAGCTGCATCACGTTAACCTGCAAAGCAGGAAGCTGATGCTTTTGTGGTTTTCCTTTTCTGTGTGGTTCCAGATGAGTAAAATCCCAGTGTTTCCAGACAGAACAAACCCAAGCCTCTGAAAAGCTTGGCTCCAGCACATGAATCACAGTCAGGACGTGTAACTTCTGTCGAAAGCTCTGGTCTCCTCCCACCACCCAGCTCAAAGTGCACTGCTCCATGGCACGTACTCACCTACAGGACACAAACCCATCCCTTCCCTAGCACAGGAGCTCCGATGACAAGTTGCCTTTTCATTACCACACCTTTTTATTACTGTAAAAACCTGCTTTTTAATACTACTAATATTTAGCCTGCAGCACTGTTCGCAGGCCCTGAACCTAGGGCTTGGGTTGCACTGTGCTCAGCAGTGTAAGGTCACACTGAAGGAAGATCTGCCATCGCAAAGATCCAGCACAGCAAGATCTCCAGTTGCTTCTCACCTGGGTGAGCCTCAGAAGCAGCAGCCCTGTCTTGTCCCAGATGCTCAACCCTGACATTTTTTCCCCCTCAGGTTCATTTTAAACCAGACTGCTTCCCTGACCATCCTCCCTGACAGCTGCTCCTGCTGTGAGCTGCACAGGAAAGGGTCAGAAAAGCAGCGCTGCCTCTTTCAACACTGCCACTATTTTTCATTTACTCTGGAACCAGAGCATTAAATCAGACACACAAAATAGATGGCTGAAACCCTCCAAGCCAGCTACCTCTGCAAGAAATTTCACCTTACCATCCCTTTAAGACCAATGGTTTTTACTTTGTTTTTCCTTTGCATTTCCATCATGCTGGATGGCTCTGGGCATGGGAGAACATGGGGAACACACAGCCCACAGCCCTGAAAGCTCATTGCTGCACGAATTGCTCAGCGTGAACATGGAAACACACTCTGTGTATCTCATCAAAACCTGACGTAGCTACCATTTCCCAGACTGTCTTGGAATGGGCAGGACATCACTTTGGCCCTCAAGACCCTTGTGACCACGCCATGCAGGAGATATTGCAAGGGACACACTGGCATTGCTGCTCAGTTGCTTAGGAGATGCAAGAGGTCAGCATCCCCCGAGAAACAACGGTTCTGGAGCACTCAGCCCACTAGTCACAGCTCTCTCCAGCTGGTAACTTCCGAATACACCCCATGGCTTCCCTCTCCCACAGAGACACACTTTCTAGGCATTTTATAAATCCAGCCCAAGGGGGTGCAAGCCATGGCCACACACCGTTTTGAATCTTTATTTACCTAAAAGTCCCACATCTCTAAATGACACCAGGCAGGATCAAACTGCCACTCTTCCTAGTATAATCAGGGTTTTGTACTCCTGGGAGGGGCAGGGGACTGTCTGGAGATGCAGATCCACTCTGATTTTCATCTTTCATTACACACTCAGGAGAAGTGGGCAGTGCCCATAAGAAGTGAAATTTACTTGTGCAAGTCACAGCCGCTTCTGGCCATCCCTTCCTCTACTGAAACTTTCTTCTTCCAAGGCTCGAGGATGAGGAAACAGAGTCTGAACAAACAGCTATAAATTACAGCAAATAATTCAAATTCCTAATTTATGGACAAAAGGTGGTAAGAATCACACCAGGTTATTGTGCTGCTAAAGAAACCCCAAGACATTTCTACAATGAACTGTTTCTATCTTTCAAGTGGTCCTCTCACCATGAGATGGTCCAGCAAATTTTTTTCATGCTTCACCTCTAGCTGTCTGCCAGCTTTGGTCCCTGTCACAACTATAAATAAGCCATGTTATACTGCAAAATGTTGTTTCCCTCCAAAATACGTACTTCTAGTTACTGCTGACAATTCTGAACATTAAGTGAAAGAAGCTATTTAACCAAAAGATCCCAATACAGCCACATATACAAATTACAATAAATAGTACATTTTATCTCACAGAGGAATACAATGATTCAAGTGTTCTACACATTCCCATACGCAAATGTACAAAGCACCTTGAAACTTCTCAGTTTATCTGTTTTTTTATCTGTTCTTTTTCCCAGGCTATAGCAGACAGCACTGTATAATCTATGTTATGTAAAAAAACCCAAACAAACAAACAATAAACCAACCCAACCCATGCTTTTTTCCAAAATAAATTCTGTTTCGAAAAACCATGTTATTCTGTTTTTAAACACAGTCCCAAAATTTAATACAGTCAGTTTAGCAAATTCAGCAAAACCAGTCTTGTTAAAGCAGGTAACTTTCCCCTAAAGTATAAAACATGTCTAAAATTGAAAATACACTGGATTCAAATAAGCCAGTTCTAACACTCTTTCTGAAGCTCATTAGATAAGACTCTCCTTTGAGTTGTTCTTGATTTTGTTGGGGTTTTTTTGGTTATTTTTACTTCCTCATATCTGATTAGTCTGATTGTTTCCATTTCTTATTTTGCCCAAATTTATTCAATCAGAAAGATAGAATACAGCAATTTCACCAGCAATTAAAAGCGTAAAGCAGACTTTTTTTACAACATCACAGCTTTAGCTTTCATATTGGCTACAGAAAAAAAGAAAAAAAATCACATGTACACTAATTTCTGGTGTCCTATATGTTAAGATTCATGGTATAAGATAAAATTATTGATATTAAAAAAACCAGGTCTGTATCCTGAAAAGTCTATTCTGATACGTATTAGTAAAGAAAATATGCATCGGGAATATCTTCTGACAAAGGCCTCAGTTAAAGCTGGATCTGTCTTCACTTCTAGGTTGTATGCAAATTGCCACCGAGATGATTAAAGCTGAGCTGTGGTCAGCAGAGGGGCAGCCATGCAAGCCTAACCCTGCGCAGGACGAGCAGCCGGCTGGGAGCTCAGCGCCTGTGGTCCCAGAGCACGTCACCCACTGAAAGAACAACTGCCCCTCTGGAAAACCACCCTCACTGACCTGCTTGCCAGTCCCACGCCAGGGTCCTCTCCCTCATCATCCTTAGTTTTGTTAGGAGAACGCTCCCCGCCTCTTTTATTGAGAACACTCCCGAATACTAACACATATAATGCCCATTAAACCCTCTAAATACAACTTGTCAAGAACAGGATAGGCACTAAACTGTGCAACGTGTACGCTTTTGTTGCTTTTACACAACATAATGTTTTATTCCACATTTAAGTTACACATGTCCCTTGAAGGGCACTTTGTACCCAACACATGATTTGCTAAGTATCGTTCAGAAAGATCAGCAAGTTGATGCTCAACAGCACAGAAAGTTACATGAAGTTAATTCATTACCAAAACAAAACCAGAGAAAGTAGCTGAAGCGAAGCTTAATGAAAGCACAACCTGCTGCCATGGAAATACAACGGCTGTCACTCCAAAAAGTGTCACTGCACACACACACAGTATTTTTTTATAAAAGGTAGCCAAAGCACTGAAACAGCCTGTGAAAATGTACTTCTTCATGACATTCCTTTAATGGTACAGAGCTACTTAGGAGGACAAATAAAAGTACACTGGGAAGTGATCTTAATATCAAAGTCTGGGAAGTGCACCTCAGGGTTGAGGTTTGCAACCCCAAAAGAAACAGCAAAGAAATACTGAAGAACTGGCCCTGAGCCTTTCTTTTTTGCTATATGGACTTGGCAGCAAATAATCAATGGGAAAGACGACCCCTGGGAACAGCGCAGGAGCCCCGCTGCACCGAAACAGAGACTCACCTGGGCTGTCACCTGGGCAGGAAACGCCACAGGAGAGGGATGGGGACAGGGACTGCAGCCACAGGAGGCTCAGCACTGGTTCAGCTGCCTGGCCGAGCTGCACCCCAGTGCGCACAGCAGAAACTGCCAGCAAAAAGCTGCTCTTTTTAGGACAGCGGGAAGTCAGGTCGCCTTGCAACTCTTCCCCCTCATTCCATAGTTTATTAATAAACTGACTGCTTACCGCTGTGGTGGCTCAAGTACAGCTCAACAGAAAATGAGCCTCATCTGACAGCACACAGGTTTGTCAAATTATTCAGCAAGGCAAAGCCGATGTCCTGAACTGAGATACTTGCTGCTGGTTTTCCGTGAAAAGAGCTGTGAAGAGCTGGGAATCAAATCTGCCACTTCTTGATGGCTTACAAGGGAAATTCAGATATCTGTGTCACATTCCTTTCATTTACAACAAAGAGAGGAACTGCAAAGCATCCCCCCTCCGCCACACACCTTTGATCTTCCAGCAGAGAGAACAGCAACAGCCTTTCCCTTCTCAGCGCAAAATCACCACCTTCAGATTAAAGGCTAGATGGTGTTCTTCCAGCAAAGTGGATCCACAGCAGAAACCATCACTTACTGGGAAAGAGCAACAGGTACGTGCCATCCAGTGCCAGATCCAGCAAGATTCCTCCTGCCCACTGCAAGTGCCACACATTTTGCCACCAACAGTTACCAAGCACTGACTGTGGACTTGGGGAAAAAAAACCACCAAAAAAACCAAAAAAAAACAACAACAAACCCAAAAAGCAATAGCTTCTGCCATTCTCATTAATAGCTGGTAAACAGGACCTACAAAATTTACCTATGAAACAGAAAGCCTTTAAGGAGGTAAAAGAATTCACAAATATGTTAATGCTTCTATCATCCCTTCCTTCAAAATAAATATGGTTGCACATGTCACATGCACAAAGTCAGCTAATACACTCCTAACACTTTAAAACGCATTTTAAAGAGAAAGCTACAATTATAATATACTCTAAGGGGCAATTCAAGCAAACACAATGTCACTACCTAACAGTCAAGAGTATTTTTCACAAAAATAGTCAACGTCAACATCTGTCTTTGCTGTAAACAGGTTTTGCTAGGACGAAATAGGTTTTTTTTCACCATCACAAGAGCCTTCTTGAGTATTTTCCTAACAGTTCACGTCTTGATTCAACTGGTTAAAACCTACAGGGAAAGCAGCCACCATCACCCCTCTCTGCAGCTCTCCAGGCTGTCCCACGGCACAGGCGGCTGCTTGGCCACGGCTGTGCCACGGGAGGGTCCCCACAAGACCCCCGCCGCTCACCCCACACCCCCCCCGGTCCCATCCTGGGCTGCAGGGCCCCTCCTGTCACACACTCGCTCCCCCAGCACCTCACCACATTACATGCAACTCCCTGATGACAAAATTCAGATCTTCCATCTCTACCTTCAATCGTTGCAAACTGGAGGAGGGCAGGTTTCTACTGCACATAAGGAAGAAAGTTTTCTTACGATGAAAGGTGGTGCGACACTGGCACAGGCTGCCCAGAGCAGCTGCGGGTGCCCCATCCCTGGAAGTGTTCAGGGTCATGTTAGATGGGGCTTGGAGCAACCTGGCCTAGTGGAAGATGTCCCTGTTTGGGGCACAGGGGTTGGACTCGATCTTCAAAGGTCCCTTCCAACCCAAACCATTCTGTGATTCAACGACAACTCTGGGTAACAGCCAATTCACCTCGTTTTACAAAGACGTCCAAAGCAGCAAGGAAATCAGCTGGCAACCCTGCAGCATGCACAGAGGCACTCACTCTTCCCCCTTAGCAGCACAGGAAACCTGCCCTGGAATAAAACTCAGTCCACAAACAACTTCAGGCATTCACAACAAGACAACCTGCCCTCAGATGTGCAACAGATGCTGCCCCTACAGAAATGCGCATCACTTTCACCACAACCCCTCTTGGGGATGAAGATCTCCACCACGCAACACTTCAGGAGGTCCCCAGCCAGCAAAAGTATCCCATGCACAACCCCACTCTTACGCATCTTCCCCATTTTTAAGGGAAACGCCAATGCTCTGGCAGGCAGGTGGTAAAGTATTGGTTTAGGGTTTGGATTTTTTTAATGCCTTCACCCTCCTGGGTCTGACCCACCTGCATTCCTATCTCCAGGCACAGAAGTCAGTCAATTGATTTTAATGAAAGTGTTTTATAGCCTTACCCACCGTGAGCCCCTGCGCAGGACCCATGGTGACCACATTGCTGTGGGGAGCTTACAGCACGTACCTCCACACTGTCAGTGCAAAACCACAGGTGGGAAATCATCCACTCACCCCCTCGGGCTGCAGCAGACTGCTGCTCATAGGACAAACCACAGTACAGGTTTAGAAGCTGGAAACACTAACAAATTTTCACTTCAAAACTACCAACATCAGAAATCCATGGTGACGATGGAGGGGTTTTTGTCACTACTCTTGAAGCCCTCACAGCAGCAGCCCCAGCACCATGCTGCTAGCAGGCATGCTGCGCAGTCTCCCCTGCTACCAGCAAAGCAGTTCACATGTTTTTCCTGTGCTTCCAGATAACCAACACAGTCAACCCAGCTGTTAGAAAGGATTCACTGGTTACACGGTGTTCAGTTTACAGCAGCCTCAGAGCCAGTCCACTATGGCAATGGGAAAACACCAAATTCCCTTCCCTAAGGCCCCATTCCTTACCGGATTGCTTCAGAGGCCACCTACTGAGCTCTGGAAAACCTCATTACTTTGCAAAACCCTCTGATGACAAAGCCTTTTTTCTCCCCCTCCTTTTTCTTTTCTTTTCTGAAATATCATTTATTGAGGATTTTTTGTTTTGTAGCAGATTTCAACCCTTCGAATGCATACAGATTGTCTATGCCTGAAAGATCCCAGCTTCAGGTGAAAATCATCACTGGGGAACTAACTAAAACCCTGCAGAAGAATTTACATTCTTAATGGGCTAGACAACTGGGAAATAGCAAGACGACTGACACAGAAGCCAGCCATTATCCTCAATATTAATCAGCCTTCTTAAGCTGCCGAGGTTCATCACGTGCCAGCTGTTCCCAGCAGCAGGTCTCATCTCTAACTCAGTCTCACCTGCACAGCTGTTAACACAGCTCCACCATCCAGACTTCAGCAGACGACCACTCCGTCTGGGCAGATCCTTTTCTTCCACCTCTTTTCACATTTCAGTCGCCATCATCTCAGGTATTTACTAAAAAGATCTACAAGTCTAACTCTAATCCCACCACACAGCTCTAGCTCACAAAAGAGATATGAAATTCCTGCTTCAAACATCAAGTTTCCTGAAGATTTGTATATCCCGTGCCAATAGAAAACTATTAAAGAACAAATATGTGCTTTCCAACTCTGTCCTAGGGGAGCAATCCTGACATGCAGGCTCGCTCTGCGCTGTAACGCTGGAGCATATGTCCTCTGCTCTTCCAAGACAAAAAAGCATCAGTCTGTGAAAAAGCTATGGCCAACAAAGGATTTTCTATATACAACATCTCAGAAGAAATCTGACTGAACACTGGTCACAAAATATACGAGATAAAACCCAAAGACACCAATTGTTTAAAAAACATTAACAATTACCTCTCTAGATATTAGAACTGCTGTAACATATGTATATTGAGTGCAAACAAAAAAAATATCTAAATGCAGAGTCACAATATTTCTATAACTCAGATTTAAAACAAAAACAACAAAAAAACCAAATCATGCAGAGACTTGGTTTCTAATATGCAGAGGGTACTTTGGATGTCTGAGCAACGCACAGCCTAAGCTGATGACAGAAAAGGGAAAAAGGAATCCTACAGAGCTCCCCGAGCCCCCTCAGCACAGCTGGCAGGAACATCGTCTCAGACCTCTCTGCCTGCTCTTGCCCCTCATGAAGAAGCAGAACCAGAAGCAACCCACGAGAGAATCCAGCACCCACGCATCCCACACCCGAGAGAGAAATGTGAGGTATTCACCTGTAAGTTGACAAACGGACACCCTCCACCGCCATGTAAAAGCATCCCAGAAGTCAGGTCTTCATTCAGCAGAAGTTGTAAAAAACGCAAATCAAACTGCCAATCCTACCCAGCTGGTATTTCATGGCAATTTAGCACGCAGCAAATTCCCGTACACACCATACACAGACACACTCCGTCTGCAATTAGCGTAACTGCACACTGACAGAGCACTGCTCTTTTGATACAGGTAAAGCAGAAGGCATAAAGCCTCCTCAACAATTAGTGACCTTTTTAAAAGTCTTAATTGAGCTCTTGCTTCACTGGCACCATGAAAAATGGAGGGGCTCTTAGAAGCAGCTCGTTAGTTGGAAGAAAAAGCAAATTACCAGACTGATTTAAAAAAAGCAAGCAGGACAATACTAAAACAAATGCATAGCTTGCTTTGTGCCTTTCCACAGAAGTTTATCTGAAAGCCTAAAGCAAGAGACCAGTTCTCACTCATTTGCTGAAAGTCAAAGTGACTCATTGCTGTTAAGGATCTCCTTTTATGTGTCAATAAACTCTATCACCATAAATAAAACTAATTTTTTAGATTAAACTTTAGACTGCGCTGCTCTGAATACAGCACAACCCCATCGCGTCAGGATCCACCACTTTCTGTAAACCAATCTCAAGAAACAGAACAGCTCAACACACTAGCAAGGGGACCAGCACCAGCACCTGGCAAGCAAAGAGGAGGGCAGGGTACCCCAAGAAATATTATTTTATTAATAATAATTTATTAACAGCTCCAGCTGTTAATAAAACTACACCGGTAACTATTTGGGAATTTCTTGCCAGTTGTTATAAAAAACTACTTGAATAAAAAAACCAGCTCTATCATGAGAGTTTGGTGGTAACAAGTAACACACTAAGTGAAGAGGTGGGTCCCCCCCCCCCCCCCCAAAGTTGAAAGTTTAATGTAAACTGCTAATATTAAGTAGTATTTTGAAATACACAGTCCAGCAGCACGTGCGCAGGCGATTCCCCACGAGGGACCAGCTTTCCTACTGCAGCAAGAGGCCAGCCCTGGTGAAGCCAGCAGCACTGCGCATCCGCAGAAAGCAAGCCTGCCTGGAGCCGGGGAGGTCACGTACGACTTGCTGCAACACCCCCCATGGGTGCTGCTCACGGTGGGCCGTGCGGGGCCACAGCAGCGCTGCCCGCAGCCCCCCAGCTGAGCCCGGCTCTCACCAGCAGTAACTGTGCTTCAGGTCTGGGCACCAATCCATCGCCTGAGACAAAGGGCTGATCGCGGCAAAGCTCCAGCTCCTCAAGCAGTGAGGACGAGCCACCAACACTCACAAGAGGCACGGGTGATCTAGCAGGCTATGGTGACGCAGGCATTAAAGCCACGCGGCAGGGGAACCCAGCCCCACTGCAGGCTTTCAGCTTATGACTATTTTACCTTAATGCTGACAAATTAAGGGCAGGGGGAAGCAAGCATCGTTCAAGGGGCATTCGACACCACGCCTGCCAAGGGTAGCGCCGGGCTCCCTGCAATGATGCACTGAGCACCTGGAGCACAGCCAGCATCTCCCTCAGGCACAGCGGTCACCCAAGGGTGGGCAGCAGGCGCCCAGCCAGCAGCAGAGCCAAGACCAGCCCACCCTCCTCGCCCCTGCTGACCAAGCTGATGCAGATGGGCAGTACCTCTGACTTTTTCTCCGACGTCTACATCTGAACCAGTACCAGTACCCAGTGAGAGCCCTGTTAAGTCCACACAACACATTCTGGCCACAGGGGACAGCGGCTGTACTTTGTACCAGAGCAAACACCATCCCTGTGCTGCCTCCACAGCCTCGCCTCCTTGTACAGCAAGGAAAGCTTCGAAGGCACCTGGAGTGGGCACCAGGCTGGAGCTCACTGGCTTCCCCGTAGCTGCCCAGAAGTGCATGGAGGCAGATTTCTGGGAAGCATCTGGCACACTGAAGGTGAGTGCATCAATGGCATGGCACATGCACACATGCCAGGCACACAGCAGAAAGAGCCCTGAGCATGTCACTGCACACCAGCCATCAGAGTAAGAACCATCATCCACCAGACACGAAACTGGGTGCTCATCCTCCAGCTGAGAGGCTTGACCCAAGTGGCTATTTTAGCTCTCAGAAACGACTATGTGCTACAAGCACATTTCAATTTAACGTAAACTTGGATACCAAAAATACGGGATGCTTTTGGCTCTGAATAAGGAATGAGACATGCACAATAACTGTGCAACCCAACACCATGGAGACAAAAAAAAAAAAAGCGAAACAGAATCCAGCCTTGCCCTCACCCACCATGGGTCCCAGCCGGCATCCCCATGCACTCCCCACAAGCACACTGCTGCCTGCTCTGGACTTTACCATGAGTCTCACAAGACCTGGTGCCCCCTCACACCAGCAGCTACAACTTACACAACCTCCTGAGTAAGACTTAATATTTTTTTAATTGGTTTTCTCTCTACAATAGCATACAAAACCTGAAAATTAACCAAAAAACCACCACAGCAGGCTGGCAATATTTTCAGAGGCCAAGAATCAAGCATGAATTGTAACTGAAACTATCCACAGAAGTCTACTAACATCAATTTTAAGGTTCTGAAGTCTTATTAATAATACTCATTAGTGAAAATAAGAAATGCATCAGCTAGCCACCTGACTGGCAGGAAAACATAAAAAATGCAAGAATTTTTTCTCTTTTTATCATTCTTCAAGGAAAGTTCCTTTTACCACTACAAAACCAACTCAGCTTTCTTTATGAGCTTGCAATTTCACTGTCTTGCCTTAAAACTTCTTCCCATTCCCTTGGCCTAGTCTGCACCCATCAGCTCTGCTCTCCCCTTGAAGTATTTTGTTCTTTGCTTCAGGTTGAGGGATAAGCATGCAGGCTGTCATGCTGCTCAGCTGCACTGTGGTTCTTAGAAGAGGTTTTGAAGTCAAAACTGATACTCTGAATATATTAATATTTTCAGAGATGGTGAATTCCATTTTTATCTGCTTGGGTTTTTTCTGTTCATCTCCTTGCCTTCCTTTTCCATCATGTTATTATAAGCTACTATACCAAACATGATTCTTTTGAGGGTTTTTCATCCTTTCAAAGTCCTAGAACTGGGGGCAAACACAAAGTTCCTCTGCTAAAGAAACAGAACCAGAGTCTCTCAACAAAATTTCCCCAAGTCTGCTGGAATTTGAAAGTCCCCGGAAAAAAGCTCTACTGCTGTGCAAAGGGCAGGCAGGTCTTCAGCACAGGAGGAGCCTGACAGTCTGCCCGGCTAATCCCCACGGTCTCATGCTGGGTAACAGAAGACTGCTGCAAAAATATCAGCCAGTAGCCCCAACACAGATCCAGCTATCTTCTTCCCTTGCCCTTGTCCTCATTAACTCCTTCTCCCTCAGAGCTCCCAGGAAAACACCAAAGGGTTCTCCTGGCCCTTGCAAGGTATCACAGCACCACAAATACGTTTTCTGCCTTCGCAGCCATCTGTGCACAGCCTGTGGCCAGAGCCAATGCTGCTCTCTGTCCGCCTCAGGTCTCACCCCAGAGAAAACTGGCCAGCAATGACTTGGTTTAAGATGTCACAATTTCTCCACTACAGCAGGACTCACAAGTTTTTGCTGAGAAGGTGGGAGCTACTTAACGCCATCCTTGTATCAGCGATGCAACGCTCTCCTCTGTTTGTGGCTGACCAAATGCTGCACCAGCACAGCTGAGGTCTGCTGCTGGTGCTGCTGCCCTGGGAGACACCCAGGGGAAGCTGGAGGCATCAGCGTGGTCCTGTTGCCCACATTTTCTGCCCCACACAAGGCCATCAGCAACCTCTAGAGCCAAAGTGAACTCCGAAGGCATAGCAAGAAACTCCCCGTCCGCAGGAAGAGAGCGCCTGTTTCCTGGAAAGGGTAGCAGAGGCTGGTTCCTTGCCTAGCCCAAGGCACACCAGGGCAGGAATATCATCACGCCCTGAAACACCTCCAAAAAGCAGGCATTACAGAGGAAGCAGCAGCATGCATGTTGAAGATGACCGATCAACAGCTACACAGTTGTCATGAAATCACCACAGCCTGCCAGCTGAAGGAACATCTCCAGCTAATGACTGAAATTGTCCTCCAGAAAGCAAAGAGTCAAAGCTGTTTTTAAAAAAAGAGCTTGACATGCTTATATGTGAGGTAGAAAGGGGTAACTACTGGAGACAAAATATTAAACTTGTGGTAGGATTTCTTGCGTATCCAGCTTGCTATAATCTCTGTGGCAGGGAGTGAAGGGCTTACCATATTAGCTGGGATCCGGCTGATACTGGTAGAGCGAGCATGAGTGTTTGTGCACACATAGCAGGGGACAGAATTCTCATGCCAGACAGAATTCTCTCATTGCTTTTCCACTGTGTGATTTTATTTTTTTTTAAAGAGATTTTCAAGGGTCTTTGTCTTTCTTTGAGCCCTAACATGGACCAGAGCATTTCAAACTCAGTCATCTAAAACAACTGCCATACTTGGGACTGAGGGAACTTTTCTCCTAGCATATACTGGTTACCTTGTTCCTCTGAAGCACTGGGCAAAATTACTTCACAGGATCACTTGCCAGTTCTGTTCACAATTACAATTTCTGCAATACCTGAAGTACTGGGAATAGCCTCTTCCTCTAGCACATCACAGCGACAGCTTTTGGACTTTTAACTATGAGTAGAAACTTAGAAGAAACTATTGCCGTGAGACTGCTTCAAATGCAGAGAACACTGTAACCCACAGCAAACAGGGACACTCTGTCACCCTTAGTCATCCCATGGACCTCTCTGGATGTAACACGGACCGAGCAGTCCCTTGTTCTCCTGGCACATTCCTGCTGGGCAGTAAAGCAGCAGCAGCTGCTGCTGGCCTGGACAAAGATGACCCAACATTCACCTTCACCAGCTCAACTGCCAGGGAGCAACCAATACTGGTTGCTAAACCCACATCTCTTGAACACAATGCCCAAAGGGAGAGCAAGACTTTGACCCCAGTATCATTATTACACCTGCAGTCTGATGCATTGCCTCACAGTGTGGACCATCAACCAGTTGAAGAACGTCACCACAAAGCATTTATTGTGTTTGGTTTGGGTCTCAAAGACTCAGGACATGCCAGCACAAGATTACTCTGAGGACATGAACACTGAGCATTCGGAGCTTTGCTGCCAAAGTCAGAGTATTAATCAGTTTTGAGAGGGAAACCCAACACAAACCTTCCCAGAAAGCTTCTATTTACTAAATGGAAATAGCACCGTAGACAAGCAGCTCCTGGACTCCGTCCCAGGTGCTGCGAGAGGAGCACAGTGCCCTGGCATGAGGCGGGTTGCAGCTCAGACCTTTGGCAGCTCAGCAATGAAGCAGGTTCCCTGCTGCCAGTTCAGTTACGGGCTCCTGTTCAAGTCAGTCGTGACTAAGACTCATCTATATTAAAGCAAATGACCAGCCCCAGAAACATTTCGTGTCTTCACTGAAATAAACCCTGCATTCACACATTCTTCATTTACAGTTTATTTTTGTAGGGCAGGAGAAAAAGCAGCCGTACCGACAAATCAGACTTGGAATTTCCAGTTCAAGTCACAGAATATCCCAAATGATGTCCCTGATGGGGAAACCAGCCAAGCCTTCCCACACAAGCATACAGACACACACGCGTGGGCCACAGACACCAGTTCCCACCACTCTTGTCTCAACCTTCACTGCTTTCACACTTGCTGAGAAGATCCTTCTCCTGTTTGTTCAGCTGTGGTCCTCATCAGCAGGATCAGCAGGGATGAAGCCACAGGAACAGGCCAGAGAGTAAATAATTCTTCTCAGCCCCGAGGATGCCAAGCACTAATGCACAGTGGCAAAGCTTAACCTGTAGGAAGTACACTTGGCCACAGCTCTGGCATAACCAGCTGGCAGATAAGCTCCAGCATGGTACTTCAACTCTTCTCAAAAAGAAATAAATATATTTTTAAATATATTTTGCTTTTCCAGAACACTGGCAAGCTTGCTCAGATATTCAGCAATGTGTGCCTCCAGTGCAGCAAGAACTCAACTACCGTGCTGCTGCCTAAAGCAGCACGTCTCCAAACCTTTACATCAAACTCCTTTTTCTTCCAGTCAAAAGCCAAGCTCATTCAGAACTCCTTTGCATAAACTTGCCTACATACTTACACCATACAGTTACGCTTGATAGTTACAACAGCTGGGCTACATCAGATCAGAAAGGAGAGCGCTGACCTCTACTTTTCCCCCAATCAGTGAGGAAACCAGTTCAAAAGTAAACATCTAAACACCCCGGTTTCGCCATGCTGACTGTTCCTGCCACCCCAAGGCAAAGTGTACCTTGAAGAATGGACAGAACCCCCATGTCTATCCTTGGCTCTGGGCCACCACCTTGGCCAGCCCTACACGAAGCAGTTCTAGTCATCTTCTCCCTTCCTTCCCTCTGCCCATCCACATTTCTAAGTGGGACATGAGGAAAGAAGAGGACATCAAAGGTAGGGCAAGGTTTCCAGTGTTTGGCATGAGACCAGGTCCTGAACTGACACTGTTCAGAAGAGGAGAACTGATCTTTGCAGGAAAACTCAAACACTGTCCCATCACTCCCCAGAAGCGATTTCCAAATGCAATGCTTTTATCTTAGTCCATAACCCCTCCCAGGTCAAAGCAACACAGCAATGTGTTTTTAAAGGAAACTGTTTTATCTCGGTCCACAAACCTCTTCCAAGTACAAACACTTTAAGCTGTGGTCCAAAAGCAAAGTGATAGCTAACTCAGTTCAGAGAACCGCTTCCAGAGAATTAAGTCCAAAGCAAACCATAAAACCCTTTTGGCCCACAGAAAAAAAAATAAGCCTAGACAAAAACTGATAAAAGGACCTACTCCTTTTGGCTCAGCTCTGTCTGCTCCCGACAGCTGTTCTCCTTACGCCACAGGGTATCTTCTGAAGCACCTCAGAAAGATCAGATATATTATTTAAAACACAGACTAATTCCTGGCGCTTGGGCTCTTTGTTCGCTCCAGGATCAGCGCAAGCTGTCTGCTTCCTGGAGGGCTCGCCCTGCCTCCAGTAAAGGGCAAACACAAAGGCTTCGATTTGCAGAAGAGGAAATCAATTTAGCAGCTAATAAATACGCAATTTGTGCAATATACATGCTCTCCATCTCCCTTGATGCTCATACAAAAGTTAATGGACCATACCCTGCTAAGCACAGTTATTGCACGTGTTCATGTGAACAGCAGTTTAGCTCGTTTGAGAGCAGAACCAGGAGGGAGACGGGGAGGGGATGCTTGGCAACACCATGTTGTATTTCCTCACAAATAGCAATAGCAGAGATCCCTCCACGGAAGGCTACAGCCTGAGGAGTCAAGGTCATGCATTCTGGAAGATGCTCTACAGCATCACATGATGCTCCAGATGCAAATCCAGGCCAACGATAGCTCATGCCCTGCACAGGGTCCATGCAGGCGTACAGCAGGCATCCAATGGGCAGAGCAGAGAGCTCCACAAGGACCTTTGCTTATTGAGTCTCATCTCCTCACAAATTCACAGATACTGCACACAGGAACTTAAATAAACCTATGACATTTGATAAAAGTCACGCCTGCGCCTTTCCACCCAACCACGAGGAGGCACGAACGCTGCAGCTGCACTAACTGCAGAACTTATCTCAAAGCAACGGCCACCTAAGTAGACCAAGAAATGCACGTCATGCTCAAGATCTAAAGCCTCCCCTCAAACAAAAGGAATCCTAGTAAGATTGCAGATGCCCATAAGAGATGGGCATAAGACTTAAAGCAGAATGAAAAGTTTAAAACTAAAGTCAGCAATGCAGCCTGTCCAGAGCACCACCTCCCGCACACAGACGCTCAGGCCAACACAAAGCTGTGTCACCGTGGCTGAGGAACGCTCAAACACTGAGGCAGAGCAAGTTTTCAATTCTCCCTTCCCCCCTTATTGGCATTTCCAAATGTATATGGCTGGCAAAGTTTATTAGTCTCCTTTTACATCCTTTGGTTTAAAATTAATCCCTCCTGTGCTCCGGGTGCTCCAAGTTTACCATATTAAATCATATGAATGAGTTCAAGTCTGTCCCACTGCAAATCTCCCTATAGTCTGTCCTTCCCTTCAAGAAGTGTCTCAGAAAAAAAGACCAATCCGGTCAGGCACAGTTACTAAGAGGAAAAACGCTGAGATTAAAGGCAGGGAGGAAGATTATTAGCCCCAATATGGTGCTCTTCTAACTCCTAAGGTTACATCAGAGCACTGATTTCTTACGCTTGTGGCTTGCCAGCACAATGCAACTGTGGAAATTTGCTTGATTCCTGACAATCAAAAACACACATACAGACACAAAAACCATAACCTCACCAAAAAAAAGCCCAAGAAAAATAGGAGCCAGATGAACTAATTGAGCCCACCACCCACATCAACACACCCAGGAAAGATGGTGGCTGGGGAGGCTGGACAAATTATTTTGGCAGTGGCGCAGCCTGGCAGCAGGGGCTCCTCAGTGAGCCAGAAGCATCAGGCTGTCCCGCAGACAGCACTCAGCTCTGCCCTGCCTGGCCTTAGACTGGCCTTAGACACTGACAGCATCAGCGCCCGACAGGAGCTTGTGAAGGGACATGCTTCCCAATGCAAGCAACTGACTTCGGCTTAGATTAGTTTAGCGGGCACAGGATTTAGGATAAGCATATGTGCAGTGTGCCGCACAGGCACGCTTTGAAAGGCGATGGAGCCAAGCCACCACAGCCCCCGTCTGCCTCTGGAAGGTCAGCTCCCTCCCTCCTGCCACCCCCAGCAGCAGCATCCTACCCCCTCACCGGCACCACAGCTCTGCCCCCTGCGAGGGGAAGGCTAGCTCCCAAGCTGGGACCGCTCACAGGGCGAGGGGACCAACCCGGCCTCTACAAGGGAGACAGATGCCTACAGGGTGAACAGATAGATGGGCTGTGCATGTTAAAGGTATCTCTGTATCAGCACCTGCAGTCACTACAAAGCTCATAACTCAGGAATACCCCTTTCAAGAGGCTGCCACATGTGGTGGCACTTTGCCAAGCATCTTACATGCAGTTTATACAAGTCCACCTAGCAAACCTCAGCAAGGGATTTTTAACGGGTAACTTGTCCAACAACTCATCAATGGTTGAAGGAGGTGGGTTACACAAATCCTTCCTGCAACCTTGTCCCAGGAGAATGAGATGAAACACTCTCCCTGCAATTTCAGGTTTTACTGAAAGGACAATGACTTAATCCCTCAGCACCTTCAGAATAACTTAGAGCACCTTCTCAAAGATTTTGATAATCAAATATCTTGATATTTTAACAATCACCCTAAACAACTAAGTTAGTTGCCTACTGAGGGGGGTGAGCCTCACAGCTTTTGTTTCAGATACCCTCCAAACAGAAGTGCCATCACCACCAAAGAGTGGCACGTGCATATGGACGGATAACTAACATGCATTAGCTATTCCACTGTCAAAACCTAGCAAAGACAGTATTCAAGTTACCTCCAAGTTGAACTGAAGAAACACAGGTGAAGTGTCTCTCACTAGGGATTTACCATGAGTTAACTGCCACACATTAATTAATCCAGTTATAGCAACCTACCTTTTTTAAAGGAAGAATATTTCAGTGCTCATCAGGCACTACGCTATCATCTACCCACTGCTCACACATTTCTTCTGCAAACAAGCCTGCAACATAAAAAGAAATCAGAGGATCTAGAAGACAAACAAAAGCCCTTAACAGGGAACACCAGCAGAATAACATGGCACAGGATTCACACTACTGAAGACGTTGGCCAAGTGAGCAGCACAGTAACTGCACAGGGAGATCGCTGGAGGAGGGCTCCTCCACCAGCAACCAACAACCAGAAACTGACCAAACTGATAAAAAAACCCAACACAAACGTAGCTTAAGAATGCAATAACTACTGGACCAATTGACTTAAAGACACAGATTCTCCTGAGCTGGTGCCTTTACAGGGACTGGGTTTCTGACCAGGACCAACACAGGAATCCCCCAAACATTTGTTCATCCCTCCAAAGCAGGAGGCCAGACTGTACAATAGTAATAATTCACCCTGATCAAAATATCCATGGAAGAGCCCAAGCCCCAAGATGACAACCCCTGAACCACGATGAAAATGTTCCACTGCCAAAACCAGCTGAGTTTTCTTTACTCTCCTGCTCCAGCACAACAATTTCCACCTCCCTGAGCGGGATGCTGCTGTCTCAGCACAGAGCAGAACGGCAACAAAAACATACACATCTAAGGAGGCATTTCTAGCTTTGGTGAACACAGTGCAGTCCATTTTACATAAGGTACATGAGATCTGGGAACATAACCAGCGCCTTTTGAAGGCTGGTCCAGATCACTACACTCCAGCCTCCGAGAGCATGCCAGAAGCATTACAGCCATTCAGATTTTTGTACCTTCTTTATAAACATCACTACAGTGAAACTTGGATGAACACTGGCTGCCAGTTCCTGCCCTGCAGGGCAGAGCACTACACAAACACCTGATGCAGCTTCCTTCTCTCATGCAGTTTTTCTTTCCAGCCTCCACAGGCTACAGCAGCTACTCCTTCCATTCATTGAGAAGCAGACAGCAAAAACGGAGGTCACCTCACACAAAATCTTACAGAATCACAGAATTGTTTAGGTTGGAAAAGACCTCCAAGATCACAGAGTGCAACCATTAACCTAACACTGCCAAGTCCTTATCTAAACCTAAATCCAACAGAAGACATCTGACTTCAAAGGCAGCAATCGCATCCCAGCTGTACGATGCTAACAAGGTGTTTATGTTTGATACAGGCAAAGCATGATGTAGTTCCGCAAGACTCCTGTAAGTAACGCTTCACCGTGTACACACCAGTTAATGATTTTGTTGAGGAGTCTCCCACATTTAAGCTTGGAAAGAACACATTTTCTTTCTTTTCTTTTTTTTTCTTCCTTACAGAACTCATTTTTCTCTTGCTGGACGGCTCTCATTTTGACATGCAACAGTGTGATTTCCACTCCTGTCAGCTCCATCAAATCAGCATAAAATAACTGAAAAACCCTCCCAGCATCTGATGAGACTAACTACTACTTTTGGGCTGCCCCTTTACCAGGAAAACAAACATATTAACAATTACAAGTAAACCAAAATGGAAAGCTAAAATGCAAACACATATGCTTACCTATGAATACAGTCCTATATGCACAGGTGTACGCTAAGACCTGGGCACAAGGCAGATATGCTTAGCCATGTTCTGGCAGAGATACTGTACAGGAATAAACTGGTAGGCACAAACAAACCGTAATACATTGGTTTGTTCACCACACAACTATCTTTACCTTCCATAATAAATACAAACATGTCTAAGTGGACAAACACCCATCAATCTGACAGCTCTGCCAGTGTCAGCTTGCATCAGCGGCATACGTTAACACACACTGGTTTTATAATTCCACTGTGGGCAAGGGTAAGTGCAGTCACCTCCTCATTTTATTCAGTCAGTTCCCACCTGCTAAAGATACAACTCACTGCCTACATTAGAGTAAGAACAGGTAATTAATACACAGTGACAGAAAAACCTTATTTTACTACCTGCTGAGGACAAGGACTAATTCTTCCCTCCAGCCTCCTCTCTCTCCTTACCTTGTTCTCTTCTCTTTCCCTTGTTTTCTTATTTACATCGTATGTTTCATTTTACCTGGCCACTCATAAACTGCTTCGCAGGCAATCTGCTCCCTGCTTGCTGCTCCCTTTGCTTCACAATGCTTCCACCTCCCCGCTGCCTTCTTGTTCCCCAAATTCCCCTCTCTGAGGTTCCCTGAGCAAACTGCCACGTTCACTGGCGCTCCTCTTACCTTCAGCATGCACTGTGCCCCTCTGCTCAGAGAGGTAAGTCTACCCGCCAGCCTTTTGACAGTCCCCACACTGCACCCCAGCAGATCCAACATCTCAACATTGAGGCATCAGCATCCCGTTCCTCTCCTCCTGCCAGGCCTGGGTCCAGGAGCACCTTCAGCAGCAGGGAAAGGAGCTGCTCCAATCACTCCTTGCACTTGCAAAGGCAGCAACACAAAGAGAAGCAGGATACAGGAGACATGGCATCTTACCAAATTCCCATACCAAGGATCGTACTGGTCACAGTGATGCCCACAAATGGTTTCAAGTAATATTCTGCTTTTGACAGCAGTCTGTCTGAAGTAACTATGATTACCCCGAAGACACAGTGTTTTCAAAGTCCATTGCAGCACTCACCAATACCATCATCTGCCAAACATGAACAATCCTTGGCCTCTCAAAAAGCCTCCCAGCAGTTCTTTCCTGCCAGGCAGGGAAAGGTACAGAGCTTCCTTGTACATAGCCAGAAACTCATTTCCTAACTCCAGTTACTGTTAGTTACTAACTCCAGTTACTAACAGTAAGTTACTGACGTCCTGAATGGCATCCAAGGGTGATAGCAGGACTCTTCTTAGTCTCTTGGTGCACGCCAACAGACACCCCCAACAACCTCCCTGCCCAGGTTCCTTGCCTCATATCCACAGAGAACTCTCTCACCAGATATGGACCTTCTCTGATTTTTGCTAAACAGAAAGGTTATGGCCAGTGGGGTAGAGAGGGCAAAGGCCTCAACGGGGGACCAGACAGGACCACACATGAGAAGGGAACAGAGAACACCAAATTCCAGCTGAACAGGTCAGGAATTCCCACCCAACACATCTGAACCATTATGTATACTCCAAAAAGACACATGCAGTGCATACACTTTGCTTCTGAAAGACATCACAGCATCCCAAGCAACAACAGTTGAGAAGTCCCAGCAGTCTTCAGTATTCCTGAATGCTGAAAGCAGGAGCTGAATTCATAACAGCCAGTTAAAAAGGGGTTCCAGCTCCTGCTTGGCACTGGAGATAGGATAAGTGACTCCACAGATTGCAGTTAGAATCAAAATTCTTCCTATGCCTTGGAATTAGTTACAATTCTAGATTTAACAGCACCATTCTTCAAATCATAGTTTTCTACATAATGTCAGCAGTAAAGGTTATTACTAATTTTGGCAATGAAAGAAATGTAAAATTCCTCCAATTACAGTTTGGGTGGCTTTTCTTTTCTTTTTTTTTTTTTTTTTTCTTTAATCACTGTCAAAGTGGGATATCTAACTTCCCACAGAATCTCTCTTTTCTCCACAAAACACTGGGGACATAAATATGCAGGACTGCTCCTGGACTTTAGCATTACACATAACTAAGGACAACAATTCTTCACACCAGCAGTCACTGGCATTCAGACAGACTTCAGTTAGCACACAACAAAAATTTCAAAAATTATGAAGTCGGATCTATTTTCAGTACTTAGAATTCCAGCTCTCCTTTGTCTCTGAGCTGTCAACCATGCCCTGAACATGGCACCATCAACACCAGGCAGGGGGACGCTTAGGGAAGAAACAAACTCCCAGGTTCACGGGCATTAACAGCTGATGTAGTGAGCCAAGAGAAGACAAGTGAAGCTGGGGCACGCAGAACACTAAGGGTGACAAGAACCAAAGCAACCCCTTGCTTGATTGCAAGACTGGAGTGCCGTGGCTGCAAAAGTAAGCCCAGCATGGGGACACCTTGGTTTGCCATCATCTCAGTGTTGTCACCTGGAGGGGCTTTAGCTTGTGCACATCAAAAACGCTGTAGGATATTGAATTAAAAACAGAACACAGTGGACTGTAGAGACCTTCTGGATCTGCCACCCTAGCTCCAGACATCAGTGTGATGGGCCTCAATTTCCATGAAGACTTCTCCCTACTCCCAGCTCCTGCCAACTCCCCCATACAAAACGGTCAGCCCTCACACCAAAACAAATCTCCTGCAAGAGCTCCCACCCCAGGCCAGCTTGCCCCAGCACGCGTCCTCTGAGTACAGCCTCCAAACGCGATGGATGGCTGTCCGGAGGAGCACTGCCACAGCACCTCGGCAGCGGGCACAGGCTGCAGTCGTGGGAATTGTCCCACCCCCCCTGTGCTCACCACCTCCCTCGCAGCAGCAGTTGCACAAGCCAGGTCAGAGAGCGTTTCTGGCTGAAAATTAACTGAGCAAAACTTTTCTTCTTTTTTTTTTTTTTTAATATAATTACTTGTTTCCAGCTTAATGACTTCCCTGCTCCACCATACTGTTTAAACCAATTAAGTCAACACTGACGAAGTCCTACCTACTTTTCTCCCCTACTCAGCAATGCATTCCAACACCTTCCTTGCACCAGTGCCTGCCCAATGCCACCACAAGCAAACGCTGGGCATCCAAACTGCAGAAAACTCACCGCTTTTTGGTGGGTTTGCTTTGCCACAGCTCAGCTTGCCTCAGCGTCAGCAGGGAGACAGTGCCAAGTGGGACACATGCTTGGGGCAATGTCATGGTACACCTCTGAGAGCTGTCAGGCCTGCCCTGGCAGACTGCAGATCACCTGCGGACACGTCCAGCCCCTTCCCATCACACCCACAGCCTCCCCTGGCTTTGCACGAGCAGTTGCACGGCAGCAGCGAGGCCCTGGCAGTCTGCCTGGGATGGAGCTTCTTGCTGGTCCGAGGAAACTGCCCTCACCACCACTGCCGCAGCAACCTGCTCCTCCAGAGCCTGCCCAGGATGCCACACTCGGCTCCTCCCAGGGCACCTCAGCTGCTCACTTAAAAGCACCCTAACACACAAGCACTTGCATATCATCAAACTGGCCCCACTGTCCTGATTTGCCACTTTAAGCCAAATTGCCAGTTTAACCCAACAGAAATAACTGCCCTTCCTTCACCTGGAGAAAAGATGCAGCTGCTACATCATCACAAGCTTACAGAGCATCACAGGTGCTGCACTCAGGGTGCACAAGCAGCTCTCAGCCCTGAGGATACACAGGATTCAGGGGAACAATTCATAAATGTGAAAAACAGGGGTCAGGTGGAAACACAAGGAGAGCTGCAACTGCACTGCAACAAGGCTGTTTCTTGTCTTATTGGAACCACTGTGGCACATCACGTTTTTAATCCAGGCATTTAATTTACAAGGTTTGGGATTCAGGTTTTTGAAAGTTGTTATAAACATGGCTAATACCACCCTCCCACGGCCCAACAGGTAGCCCACTCCTTCACCTAGCGGGCACCAGAGCTCAGATAGAGGAAGTTGCAAACGGCAAAAATTCACCTTTTTATGCCAAGTATACCAAACTCTTTAGTTTATATCATCAGTTCCCTGCTCAAACAGGTCCCCACCAGTCCCAGCACAGTCTGTACTAGCAGGACACAACAGGACTACAGCAAAGAACTGGGAAAAACATTATTTGCTGAGAGTGTCTGCAGCTCTCTCACAGCGTGTGCGACCTTTCCTTCTTCTGTTGAAAAAGGATGAGAGTGCTCCCAAAAGAGTAAACTGTTTCTTCAGCGTTGCCATCTCTATATTGAATTAAAAAATAAATAACCCAGCACAGCATTGCCTCAGCCCAAAATGCTGCTCAAGCAGGGAGCGTTTTCCAGTGGTCTGACTTTGAGGGAGAAGACTCGAAAAACATCTGCCGTGGCTTTTGCAAAAAATATCCCCCGCTTCCGCAAGCCCGCTCAGGCACCAGCAGGCCGGGCAGGACGCTGGCACACCGGCCTCGCTGCAGCACCGCGAACTGCCCCCGGCACACGGCAGAACTGAGCCACGAGTTCACCCCGCGCTGCTCGACCGAGCACCTGCCCGAGGACGGCGCACAAAGGCCGGGGCCCGCGCAGCGGGGTGGGGGCCCGGGCCGCCCCGCCAGGCCCAGGCGCCCAGCGACGAGCAGGGCCCCCCGGCCGCCCCTCCGGCCGGGCCCACGGGTACTGCCGCCCGCGGCCTGGCGCCGGCCGGCCCGGGGAGGCCGCGCTGCCGTGACCGGCTGGAAGGAGCCGGAGCGGCGCCCGGGCGGCCTTTGTCCGGCCCCTCCACCCGGGGCGGCGTGGCCCCCGCCGGGGCACGGCTCGGGGCAGCCCCCGGCGCCGCGGCCCCGCTTCCCCCCGGGAGCCCGCCGGGCGCGGCGGGAGGCGGCAGCGGCGCGGCAGGCCCGGAGCGGGGCCGGCCCGGAACCCGGGCCTGCGGGGGCCGGCCGAGCCCGCTGCCCGCCCCGACGAGGCGCTCCCGCGGGCAGGGGCCCGACGCGGCGCCGCCGCCCGCCGCCCCCCGCTCCCCACCCTGCTCGGGGCTCGGCCCCGCGGCGCCCGCACAGCCCGGCCGGGGCGAGACCCGCAGCGAGCACGGCGGTGCCGGGGCCCGGCCGGGCCTAGAGCGGGGCGCGCCGCCCGGCCCGGAAGCGGCGGCCGGGCCGCGGCCTAGCGCGGGGCTGCTTACCCTGCATGCTGCTGGCGGCGGCGTGCGCCGGCGGGCCGCCCGGGCCCGGCCCGCTCCCGCCGCCGGCGCCGGAGCCGCCGCTGGGGCTGGGAGTCGCCATTGTGTGCGCGGAGAGGGAGCAGCGCGGCGGCTGCAATGCAGCAGGGACCCTCCCAGGCAGGACACCTAGAGCCCCGCCGCCGTATAGCAGCCGCCGCAGCCGCCCCGTCCGCCCCCGGGCTGGGGCCGCCGCTTAACCCCTCCCAGGCGGGGCGCCCGGCGGCAGCCGCTGCGGCGGGGCGGGGGGAGCGCCCGCAGCCCCCGGAGCCGGAGCCCTGCCCGCCGCGGGGTGCCCGGCGTGCCCAGCCCGCTGCCGGCAGCCGCGCTCCGCTCCCTCCCGCTTCCCCGGGCCAGCGACGCGCCCCCGGCCCCTCCCCGCGCTCTGCCCCCGCGGGCCCACGACCGGGCCCGGCCGTCTGCGCCCCCCGCCCGGGGTCCGGCAGCCGCTCCGAGCGCTTGAACGGGTTCGGCACCTTCGCCGTGACTTCGCCCCCCGCCAGCGGCTCCGGCCCGGGCAGCGCAGCGCCCCCGCCCCGCATCCCGCTCCGCCCGGGGCACCGTCCCCTCCCGCCACCGCCGCTCTGCCCCGGGCCTGGCTGCCGCCCCGGGCCTGGCTGCCCCCTCGGGCACCGCTGCCCCTTCCAGCCGCCGCTCCCATTCTGCCTCCGACTCCAGCGAACCGACGGCCCCTCGCAGGGACAGCCTGGGCCAGGGCTTGGAGCAGCGACACGGGTCCCGGGGAGGTCGGCCCTCCACAGACACCTGCCTGACTGTGGCGAGTCCCTGCACCTCTAAGAGCCCCCACTTCCCTGTCTGTGGAACACAAATAACACTGACCTCCTTTAGGAGCCGAGATCCACTGATGAAAGAGGCCAGACACACTCAGGCGGGCTCTCCCTGCCCCTCCACTGCCCAGGGTTCTCCATGCTTCCCAAGGAAGTGGTGATGGATCAAACCCCTCAGGTCCTGAGCATGCACTGGACTTGCCTCCAGAAGCTGCTGGCCGCCACCCTTTGTGCAAGTGCAAATGCAAGAGGGGAAAAAAGTTGGGGCAGGAGCTGCCTCCCTTTCTGGCCTTCATTTTTTCTTCTTTTTCCAACAGCTCAGCTCGTATTTATTTATCTCATTTTGCACTAAGGCCAAGATTTTTCTTTCCTCTTGTGCTTCAAGCTTGGGAAAGCATCATCTCCCATCCTAGAGTCTTCTGGTTTCCCTGCTCAGTTGCACATGGGGTCAGGGAGACAGGCTGAGATCCAAGTAGTCTCTGGGGCACAGAAGGAGCCCAGCCCTCGGCCCAAACCCTGCTCTGCACCGAGCATCTCACACTTCAGAGCTGCCTTTCTCAGGAGTGGGGGAGGGCAGCAGAGCTGGTCCCAACCATCTCCCTCTTCCTGCTCCATTCTCCCAACTTCTGCTAATCCAGCAAAGTCATCTTCCTCCCTGCCAGGGATGCAGCTTCCCTTTGCCTTGGAGAACACCGCCACCTCCTCACACACTCAGGCCAAAATCCCAGTAACCTGTTGGCTGGGTCTGAACTTGGGCTGCTGCCCCAGGCTGTCCCACCCTGGCCCCTGCTTTCCCTAGAGGCACTGCTGACTCTTCAAAGCTGCAGTCTGTCCCCTCCACTGCTTTGCTTGGAGAAGAACAGGAAGCACTTGCACCCAGAGCTTCCCACAAGAACAGCCCTTCCCAAATGTGGTTTCTGTGGGACTGTGGGTGGTAACTATCAGTGCCAGCGCCTGGCAGAACTTGTACAAAGACCACAAACCTCAGAGCTTGCAGCAGGACAAGCACACATGTCCAGGTGAAGGTGTGCCCTTATCCTCTACTCCCCTATGGGACGCTCACTGCCTAGCACAAAGCAGGATCCCAACCCAACATTTTCACCTACCTAATGCCAGGGAGCACCAAGGACGGCTGCTCTGCAGGAAAGGAGTCAGAGGGGCAGAGCATAACGTGGTGGATGAGTGGTGGCCTCAGCAGCAAGAGCCTAGACCTGGGCAAGGAGAGAAGGGCAGGTCCCATGACAGTAACCATGTTCAGCTGGGGCTCTGGACAACCCTACTGCAATGAGACAGGTCTGAAGTTAAACCAAGTCCCCAGGTCAGAATCTGGCCCATAGCCCCAGGACACAGCCAGGCACAGCAACACAGCTGTAACATAACTTAGGTGGGAACCACAGTAAAAGCTTTGGCTAAAAACAGCTCCCAAGGAAGAGTGAAGAATGGTTTCTCCACACCTCCCCTCATCCTCAGGCTCCTTCCAGTTCTCTCTCAAAGTGCTCCAAACCCACCTGATGCTTATTAAACCGCTTGCTCTTACCAGCAAACTGGCCTTAAATGCTGAGTTAAACTCCTAGGCAGTGGTGTGTGGTCTAGGTCCTGACACAAAAGGCATTTCCACCCCCCCACCCCCCCCAGCTAGTCCTGCAGCTTTCCTTTCTTTCCCTCTCTTGTGTAAGCTTTCTGGCTTAATCAAGAGTGCAGGCATCTTGCAGGCCGTAGTACAGAAACAGAGTGCCTGCTGGCAAATGCTGGCAGAAGCTGACAGCTGGCTTCCACCTCTACTCTGTGCCACCTGCACGTGGTTTGCTTACAATGAAGTAAAATTATACTGTTTATCCTCCTTCCCCCCTGCAAATCCGGAAGGATCAATGCTACCTGTCCTGACATGTTTGTGAAGCCTGTTCCTATAGGCCTCTGCTGATGGAGATCGCACCATCCCCAGCAAGTTGCTCTGGCACGCTTCTGTGCTGACATTATCTGAAAACCTAAGTTTTTTTTTTCTCTGAGCTGAAATCCTTTATATGCCATCCTGTTTGCTATGGCCATGGCCTTCTTAGGAATGACCTCTTGGGCACCTGATGACTGTAATGTTTCCCTTCCCTTCCTTGATTCAGCTTTCTCTTCTACAGACTACAGCAGCTTGATTCCTTCAGCCTCTCTTCATGTTTTCTGTGCCCCCTAGCATCCTCACTGATTTCCTTTGACTTCTTTTCTGTTGAGTTGCATTTTTGAAGTACACTGTCCCTAGCCAGGCATATTACTCCACCTTGTCTTGGAGGCTATGCTCATATGCTCCAGGGTGGTGCCTGCCTTTTCCATTGCAAGTGTTCAGTTTGCTCTCTGTTATACCTTGGACTGTTTTTGAAAAATTGCATCCACCTTGTTCCTTCGCTTGTGTTTCTCACTGTTCATAAAGGTAATGCTCAAAGTTGTATCTGTTGAATCTTGCCCCGTGGTGTTTAGCCCATTTCTCCCCCTTGTTCATCTAGTGTTGAATTCTGTTGTCTTTCTATACTTCACAGACTAGAGTGATTCTCAGGTTTAATAGGGCACTCATGGGTGTTAATCATCCAGGCTGTTATCTGAAGTAATTAAAAAGATCTGGTGTCACAATGGACCCCTGCAAAAATCCCTTCAATATGTCCTTCCACTGATAATTAGCACTTGAGGCACAATTATCTCACCAGCTCTGCACTCACCATGTGGTCATACCTTCTTAAGAGAGAGTTAGGACCGCCAGTGTTAAAAACCTTCCTAAGGTCAACATACATGACACCTGCTACTTTTCACTTTATGCATAAAATATTGTGCCATAGCAGGACATTGGACTGGTTTGTCAGCATTTGTTCCTGATGAGTGGCTGTCATCCCTTCCCTAGCTGTACTCTACGTGCATACAAGTGCCTTGTTTAACAAGTTGTTCCAGAACTTTTTTGTCAATTTGAGAAGGACTTTAATTTAGGATTAAAGAAAGCAGCTGACAGAGCATAAACAAGATCGGTTTGGGTGAGCTCTATAAAACTAATGAGGTAGGAAGAAGGTTGTTAATACAGGATTATAACAAGGACAAGAAGGAGGCCAGTCTATCGAACACTTTAGACATGTATCGCCTGAAGTTAGTAAATCAGTGAACGTGGGGCTCCTCCCCTTCTCAGTAAGGGGGAGCTCCATCCTTCCCTGCTCATGGCACCTGATCTACCAGTTAGGGCAACTGAAACCAAAGCCCTTTTAGCAGTATCAACTGTGTAACCATGCGTTTATCTCCAGATGTCCCAGTCTGAGTTGAGTCAGGGTCCTGGGGCCAGGAGCACACCAAAACCCCCAAGCCCTTCCCCTGTCTGCCTAGAGCCTCTTAACAGGTTTTCATCCCATCAAAACCAATCCACGGTCATTCACGGCAGTGTCATCAGTGTGCACGAGGATGAGCACTGTTATGGAGTGGATCACTGGGATGGGTGGCCATGGTGATGTTTCAGTAATATATCTGGTACAGGCTCTTGGGAAACAGCCTGGCTCTCCCCATATCCCAGCTCGGCTGCTGGGTCCATCACTGCAGTACTCTCATTTGAAAGCCTCTGCCCTTTACAGATGGAGTTGCTGAACTGATGATAAGCTTGGGCTTCTATGGGCTAAGCAGCAGACTCCAGAGAGGCAAAAAGAGGTTTTACCTATTATTGAGGAACTAATTTTCAAGTAGCTCGAATTATACTCGAGGGTACTAAACGTGCTTGGCCTCCCTCTTAAGGGAGAGAGCAGTACTGCTGGAGACACCCTTCACAGTCCTCGTCCACCGTCCACCGACAGGGCTGGTGATAGGAAGTGCTTGTGACAGTTGGTAAAGCTTTAAAGTGAACAGCCTCGACCTTTTCTTTGCGGTTTCTTTGCACACCAAACACAAAGAATCCTTTATATTTGTAAAACACATTACAGCCCGATTGCTTTTGAATCAGAGCAGCAAAGAACGAGAGAGATTCAGATGCCACGGTTTGTAACCCGTCCCCTCCTTCCCACCCTACGCTCAAAGAGCCCGGCAGGCCTTTTGCCCTCTTTTGCTCTTGTGTCACTGAACTTTGCTCGCTCACAGGGTTGCCAAACCCTCCACGCCACCCCTCCCAGGTGCACAGGAGAAGCTGTTTTCTGCTAGTCCAGCAGCCCCTTCCCGGTGGCAGAAGCCCTGTCCCACCCCACAAGGGGCCCTAGATGTGCCAGTCCAGCTGTTTCTCTGCCTCTCTCCCAGTATCCACCAGTTTCTCCCAGCTGCTTTCCAGAAGCTGCAGTCTCGCCTCCAGACCTGCAGCCCAGCACCCATGACATGGCAAACAGCACCCCTGTCATGGCACAGAAACCAGATGGGCTCTGTAGGCTTGCACCGTTGCTTGTGACCAGAAAAATGAGAGTCATGGAGTTTATCACAGCTGAATCTTCTTTCTGCAAGATCAGCTAATACAGTTGGGAAAATGGACAGTGATTCATAATTTTGTTTCTCACATGAAGAACTGGTGTGCCTGAAAAGCTCCTCTGCTTTTATTTTCCTGTCATTTAAATTACTCAAATGAAAGATAGTGTCTCTTACGTTCTTCTCTGTTACTAATGCCACTGTTAATTTTTAATCCTTGACATTTCCCTTTTCTAGCCTGATGTACCTCCATTCCCTTGGAAAATACATTCAAAAGCCTCCTGGAAACAAAGCAGGAAAGAGATTCATTACTAGAGCAGATTACTAGACTCATTACTAGAGCACTGCTCCTTCCAAGGTGAGGGGAAGTGACTGAAGATATGGGGACAGAGGTTAGACCACAAAGATAGACATCACTGAGTGCTCCACAGTGACATCCCACCTCCTTAAAAAATGGTGTAATTCACAGTACCTTAGCAAGAGAGTGTAGCTCCACAGGGACCTATTGAGAAACTGCAGGGACGTTTGGACGGTTGCTTTTGCTCATCCATGTGTCAGGCTGCATTTGGCAAGAGGAGAACAAGACATGGAGTGTATCTCACCGGCTTTCCTTTAAGCATTTGTAGTTCCTCCCCAGGGTGCTTGTGAATAGGAAAGTCATGCTCTTAAGGGTGCCTGTAGAGAGTGGTTTAATTTTCCTGGGCTGTGGGATGGGGATGTGAATCAATTTAAACATCAGGAGAGATTTAGTTGTAGTGAACATGGCCTGCTCTTCTGCCTGCAGCTGCTAGCAGTTGTTCGATGTGTAGAATAACACAATTATTATGAACCATAATGCCTACTCAGTGGAGCTGTAACAATGGCAGCCATTTACAAAGAAGGCTCTTACTTCCCTGTGACTTTCTCTGTGGTAATTTCATCTCCCATAACCTGTTCAAGGAAAGATTCAGTTAAAAATAACAGGAGAAGATGGGCATTAAACCTCTCCACAAATGTGGACACATTCACACATCCTCCACATAAAGGTTCAACAAGACCTAATTCTGCTGGGGGCTGAGGGGGCTGCATTACACTGTTGCTGAAGTCAGTGGGAGAAATGATCTGACAGAGACTCAAGTTTGGTAGATGGATATGGTAGATATAACAATTCTAATGGGCCCACCTTCATTCATCACTGGTTATAACTTTTGGTCATAAATGATCAGTGAACTATGAGGCAGTACTATTTTTCTGAGCAGTATCCTTCCTGCTCTCCAGACAACACAAAAAGACTGAATCTCCTCTTAAATGCAAAACTAATCCTAGACCACAGAGTCATTACAAAAATGTGCATTTAAATCCCAATCTCTTGGCAAGGAAAAGAAAGAAGTCTCCTCTTTTCCCTGACTCACTAATTTCCCCCTACACCCGTGGTTCTTCAGCATCACCATATTTCTGAGCCCTGGCATAGCTGTGACACCCAGTGCCACATCTGTTCATAGCCCTTGGGAGACAGAAGATGCTTGTGACAAGCTCACTGGGGCTTGTTGGAGCTGCTGCTCACTCTTGCTGTGTAACAGGAGGCCTTTCTGGAGACGCTTCCTTCTGTTCTGCCATGTCAGCTCTCAGTCAGCTTAGTTATTTCTATAGTAGAGAAAAAAACCTTTCAGATACCTGCTGCCAAAGTTAACTGTAATAAACACTAATCTCTCTCACTCGTAAATTGGATGTAGAGGTGGGCTCACAACATCCTTTCCAACTAAGCAGGATGGTTCTTGATGATGAGGACAGAGTGGACAGAAACTCTGGAAACCTCAGCGTTCATATTTTGTTTTGACACAGACTGCAGGATTTGCAGTAGTTCCTTATTTTGCCTTGCCTGTGCTGAAAAATGAATATCTAGTCTTGTGTAGTCTTGCCTGACCTTGGAGGTATCCCTCAACATAGCAGCAATAGTTGGTACCTGCTCAGCAGCGTCACCGTTAGTGGTTTGACCCGTAGCTGCAACGGCAGCCACTGCTGTTCCCAGCCCTTTCTCGAGAGCTCTCCAAGCTTAGTCGTGCCCCAGCACCCATCGGCCCGCTGTGGTGACTGACGGTGCAGCTCCACAGCCATCTCAAAGTCAACCAGTTCGCACCAGAGCTCTGCACTCCCCCCTCCCCTGCTACGCTGACAGCACCTTCCTGCCCTGCCTGGCCCCCAGCACACATGTACTGAACTGGGTCAAGCAGCTCATCAGGGAGCAGCAGGGTCACCATGGCCAATGGGGCATGGGCAGCACCCACCTCACCGCCCTGGTGTGGGGCAAGCAGGGCAGACCCAGAGACTGCAGCCAAATCCAACCAGGAGCCCAGGTCACTAGCCAAAGTCAGGAGACAAGGCGAGCCTGAGGTCAAGCTGGGAAGTCAGCCTGTGAGTCAGGGTCAGGCCCAGTGGAGGTGACCAGCATCAGACCTAGCACCGTGCTGGCCAGCAAGATCCACAGCGATGCAGCAGGTCTGAGGTCAGGCTGGGAAGGAAGGACGGGATCAGCAGGCTCCGCAGGCAAGCACAGGCAAGGCTGTGGCTGGGCTGCAGGTGGGGGCTCCTGCAGCTCAGGCAAGGCCCCTGCAGAGGCCTTTAAACTTTTGTGTAATGACTTGCCAGTTTGACTGTACATGTTTGTTCACATGTCTTCACCAAGACAAGGATCTAATTCTCTTTCAGGTACATGAGTTATCACAGAAGCATGGAAGTGTCACTACAAAGGCACAGCTGGAGGTCTCTAGTCCAACAGCCCCCTCGAAGCAAGATTGTCACACCACCAGATCAGGTGAGCCATGGCTTTCTCTTGGAAATCTCCAAGGATGGAGATCACACAGCGTGTCTGGGTCACCCACTGCAGGCTGCATGACCCTCCTGAAGAGGTTCTTTCCCTAACGTCCAGTCAAAACCTCCCAGGCCACCATTTGCAGCCACCACCACTTGGTACATCATCTGACAACAGCAAGGAGCATGTGGCCCTGTCCCCTCTGCAGCCACCCCACAGACAGTTCCACATTATTACTGGAATGGCTTCTTCTTGGCCCACTCCTGCTCAAAGGCCACATTCTCTGGACCCCTGACCCCCCTGGCTGCCATCCACAGGACCCCGAGCCAGGTCCTCCGCGGTGTTTCTCACGGGGGACCCTGCCCGGGACCGAAGGCTGCAGGTGCACTAGCGCCGGGTCAGAGCGTAACGGAGGGCGGCCGGGACGTGCCGGGACCAGCTCGCCGCGGGGGCGGGCGGGCTGCGGGCCCGGGCTGGAGCCCAGCGGCGGCGGCAGGGACGCGCTCCCCCGGCGCCAGGGGCAAGGGCCCCAGCCGTTCCAGCGGCCCCGGCCGGCCAGCAGCCGCTGTCCCTCCGCCCCGAGCAACCAGCAGCCACCACCGAGCCTCGCCGCCCGCCCCTGCGGCCCCCGGCCCGGCCCTTTGCGAGGGCGGCCGGGCCCTGCCGGACCCGCCCCGGTGGCCTCGTCCCGCCCCGGCAGTGGCGGAGGCTGTGCCGGCCATGGCGGACCGGCTGTGGCGGCTCTGCAACCTCCTCATAGCCGCCTTCTTCGGGCTGGCGGCCGCCGTGCAGGTGAGGGCGGGGCCGCCCGGGCTGGGGGCAGCGGCACCCCCCGCTCCGGCGCCCCCCGCTCCGGCGCCCCCCGCGGAGCGCGGCCTCGGCCGGGGCGGCGGCTGCAGGGTCTCAGTGTGCGCCTCCCGCTGCAGGTGAACGACCCCGACGCCGGGCTGTGGATGGTGAGTACGGCCACCCCCCTCGCCGCCCCGGCCCCGCGGGGGTCCCGGCCGCGCCGCGCTGCGGGACCCCGGGGCCGCCAGGGGACCCCGGCCGCCTGCCTTTAGCTGAGGAGCGAGCGGGCGCCCCAGGCAGCGCCCCGGCCGGAATCCCGCCGCGCTTCCACGATCTTCGAATCCTGGCCGGGCACCCGCCTGTCCCCACCGCCGCCACCAGCTGGACCGCCCCCCCAGCTCGGCTGGGCGTCCTCGGTCCCCAGGGGGGATCCCCCCTCCCCGGTCGGCTTCGGCAGCTCTTCCTCGGGCGCAGGCAGGGCCGGGACTGGGGGCGCGGGGCCCCCCTTGGGGTGGGTGAACCCGGCTGACAGCGGCGGGGCTGCGGTGGCAAAGGGAGCTCCCGCTCCGGGGGAGCCGCCGGCGCAGGTGGGGGGCCCGGGGGTGTCCCCTAGCGGCTTTCCGGGGGGGTCAGGGTGCAGTGCAGGGGCCTCTGCAGCGGGATGGCTGGGCAGCGGTGACCCCGGGGCTGGGGAGGAAGGGCTGGCGCTCCGCTGGTGGTCCAGGGTTTGGGTGGTGATGGCGAACATGAGCACTGGCAGTGCCAGGACGCGCCGGAGGAGAGGGATGGCAGGTGGGCTGCACGTTGCCTGGGAAGGGGGGAAGCCTTGGCATGGACCCCTGCTCGTGCTTCCTTACCTTGCTAAGTTTTGCTACAGAGTAGTTTTATGTTTCATTAACAGGCTGTGTACTTAGTGCCAGCTGCCCTGACGCTGCTTGTCAGCATTAACCCCTCCATAACAGGTATGATATTGGTGTGCAAAACAGTGTCTGCTCGAATTTGGCCCCCAAAAGTTTTGTTGGTTTTTTTTTTTTTTTTAATTGAATCACAGATCAAGATCAGGCCATGTGGAAACATGTGCTGCTACCTTTTGAGGGCAAAAAGCTGCGGAACCTTCTCCTGCAAAAGCTGGTCATTGGTTTAGTGCTCGTGGTAGGGTGTGCTGCAGACAATCGGGGTGCCCTGCGGAGAGGCCTGTGGCTGGGATGGTCTGGCCTTTGCACCCCAGTCCCTGTGCTTAGAGCTGGAGTAGAGCACAAGCCTGGGAGCATGCTCTGAACCTGGCTCTGCTGTTGACATTAGTGCAGTAATTCACTCTGTTTACTTGTTGTAAATCTGCAGGTTTGCTTATCTACCTCATAGAATAGCAGCTGAGCTCTGCACAGTCCTTTGAAAGAGCTGCAGGTCTCATTATCTAGCATTGCAGCTACCACCCCATGGAGCACACGGGCAGTGATGGGAGCGTTCAGAGGCTTCGGTGCAGTGGCTGAATTTCCAAGGGCATACACTAAGGGAACTAATACCATTCCCCATGTTGAGAGAATCAGTTGGATAAGATTTGGTCCAGGACTCCAGAAAACTTCATTTTTTTGTAGTTTCACCTTCATTTTTTTGTAGTTTCACCCAGTAGAAATAATTTTAAAATACCAACATTTTCTATACACGCAGTGACTGTATCTTTTCTGAATGAATACTAACTCTGAATAAACCAAAACCATGCTTATGCCAAAAAATAAAATCTTCAAGAATGTATGCTGTTGTCACAGATCACACCTGTCATTGCAATCTCTCGGCATTCTGGCTACCTTAAGCATATAAAGTGGAAGCATTCATAGAGCCAGAACCCATGACTATTGGTTGCCAGTGGCCTTGCACACTTCAGGGGAGGTTTATTTGTGCGATAGGTGTAGCTTCAACGTTACGGCATTTGGCTGGCCAAGAGAATCTGCATGTTAAACTCGCAAGTAGGTTTTTGTTACTTGTGCCAAGATCTATGGAAAATAAACACTAAAATAGCACGACTATTGTGTAACTGGACATTCACCAAGGGACATTTGCCATTCAGGTCTGTGGAAGACCCAGATTCTGCCTCTGCTGAGCTGCAGTAAGTTCAGCCAAATGGGGAATCAATTACAACATTGGGTCATGCTGAACTCTTGAATTTTGGCAGTTCATCATCTTTAATGCTTGCGTGGAGGAGTCAGTGCCCAGAAAAGACTACTTTTAACTTTACGTTTTTTGCTGCTGACATTGCTGAGATCAGCGAGAACCGCCTGTGTTGCTTTTCCCCCTTAAGCCCATGGGAATGGACATGGAAAAACCACAAGAATCTGTGGGCCCATTCAGACATTGCACATCATCTGTATTTCTGTTCAAAAATGTCAGTCCCCAGGCAAAGATGTCATCAGTGTTGCTCATCATCACAGGGAAAACCTCAGGCAGAGGTTTATCACGGAGAGTGAGGGAAGATGCTCCCTGCAGCATGGTGGTCACCGGTACCCCTGCCAGCTGTTGGGAATCTGAGGCTTGCTCCCCTGGCCTCTTCAGGTCCCCTGGGGTCATGCTGAGCATCTGGTTATGGCTGTGCGCTCTGGGAAGGACCTTCCTCCTGCTTAAGAGAACTTTGATTTGTAATCTGCCTTGTGATTTATTTCCATGCATGTTGAATGCTGGAGCCTGTTTTGTTTGCTAGATAGAATAGGAAACCATTTTCGTTGGGGTGCTGCTGCCAAGAAGTTGCATTCCTGGGAAAGCAAGCACCAAGACCTCTACTGTTTATTTTCAACAGCACTGTTTAGCAGATTTCCCTGGTCATGAAAGATGCTGGTATTAATTCCATCTTCCTGCCTAAGAAGTGTATGTTTGATGGAGGCATCTTTTTTAGCAGCTCAGTTGCTTTTTGATATACAGGGTTTACTTCATGCTACATTGCAGGTTTTTTTTCTCAGATCATGGTGTTTGGAGGAGCCTCTGTGACCTTCATTCTGCTTGTTGCATTGTTGGGACCATTGCTTTGGCTTGCTCTTTGTTTGCTTACACTCAAGGAAATATTTTGCACGAAGAGGAAGGCAGGTAAGCAGTCATTTCTATTTTCTCCTGCATGCATTCAGCATGCCAGGCCACCTTCTGCTGGTCACTTTGCTAAACTTTATTTGCTGGGCTGTTGCAGTAAGTGCTGTTGGTCCAGGGGAATCAAATTAAGGAGGGACCACAGTGCTCCAGACCAGCACTTTGTTGGACAGAGAGAGGAGAGAGTGAACAGTCGGGATTACTTGCCTGATTGGTGGCAGTGAGATTTAATCGGGGGCAGTACAGGCTTTCAAAGACCACAGCACTAGTACAGTGAAATAGCTTTGTGTTCTCTTGCTGGAGCTGTAGGAATGGGAATTAACATTTTAAAAACTCAAGGTGACACCGTATGCATGTTATCTGGCATGGACTGCGTGAGTCCTCTGAACTGTCAGGGATTGTGAGGCGGAGAGAGGATTTATCACCTGGACATTCGGTTGCCTGAAGTAGGTGCTTGCACAGTATTGAGGTGAAGTCCTGGCAGCTCCTGGGGCTGTAGACGGTCTGGAATACTGAGATGCTGCTTTGCTCTGTGTTACTGAGGAAAACGTGCTGTGGAATACAAGTTTAGGAATGGAACAAAAGGTGGAAGCAGAAATTTCTGCAGCTGTATAGCTGGGTCACATGTGTTTGTAGGCTTGTGGTGGGAAGCAAAGCTACTCACTGTAAATGCCTTTATAATGCTAATCCTAGTAAAATGTACTGAACTTCTCCAAGGAAGCAGACACTACTGTTTCAGAGACAAAATTTCTATTTTTTAAAAGTAAACACCTGCTTATATTATTTTCTGTTCTGTTTTTTGTTTGGCTTTTTAGAGAGTTGTTTGGTCTGGTGATTATTACAGTATGGATGAGTCTTTGTCGCAGTTCAGCAAAGTAAGTTTTGTTTCCTTTTTTCTTTTAATCCATTCATATGTTTACATTTAGTGACTAGCTTCTTGAAAACACTTAGTCGATTTCGCCTGCTTGTTTTTCTGCTTATGTCACTGTCTGAACCTTCTCAGATACCTAAGCAGTAGTAGCTGCTGCTACAGCCTGGAGGATCTTGCATAAATAAAAGTCCGTGGGGGGAAGGTAAAGTTACAGAAAAGATTTTTTCTGCTCCCTGTGCCATAATGGGCCTTCTCCCTTTGCGTAAGGACAGTGTGCCCTTTCTGTGGAACTGGCTAGTGAGTGTTAGCCACAACTGCTAATGAACTGCAAAGCCATTTTTGCCACTGCTCTCAATTTACAGAACTTTCCAGTGAGGGTCTCTATACTGGTGTCTGCTGTGTCCACCACTGGAGCCAGCAGGTGATACAGGCAGAGCTGGCAGAAGGCTCTGGGTGGTTGCCTGGCTGCAGTGGCTCCACACTTTTCCCCTCCAGCCTCTTCAGAGGACTGTGCTACAGCAGTTTTCCTAAATTCCCATTAGCTGGGAGCACGAAGAATCCCAGTCTGCCAAACAGTTACCTTTGCCTGAGAAAACATCACAGATGCTCTGGGAAAACTAGGTGTGCTTTTTTTATTTATTTATTTTTTTTTTTTTTTTTAACCTGGTTATGTAGTCTGAGGTGGCAGAAAAGTTTTTTTCTGCTGGCAGGTGGTGCCTCTCCAGTACAAGACTGGTGATGCATCCACAGAAGCTACATTTAAATGGCCAAAGGCTCTCTGCTGTCCTTCCAACCACAGCCAGGTGTGAATGTTTCAAAGCAGACTGATTTGAACTAGCTCTTTTGTATTTGCTTCTTCATAGGAGTCCACTGGGTGGAGTTCGCTTGATCATTGCAATCGTGGTCACCCTCTTTCCCTTTGTTTCATGGCTGTACATTTATGTGAACAAAGAGATGCGAGCGTCTTGGCCAACACACTGTAAAACGGTGATTTAATTGGGTGAAAGTACAGAATAAATATTCTGACCTCACTTGCCTTTGCTTTTGGTTCTTAATGAAAGGTTACTATCAGTTTGATAGAACCCAAGAATGCCTAGCTACTTCCAGCAGTGCAGTCTGAGATTTGTTTAAAAAATTGAGGAACACTGTCAAATCTGAGTGGAAAAATTTTTCTACAGGAACTGTTCTTCAGCTGGCTGCTTCACACATTTTCAAAACACCATTGAACTAATGTGTGTTCGAACGGTATATTCAATGGCATCCCTGGATCACATTCCAACCACCTCATACTTCAGGAAAGCTACTGTTGTCTAATGTAAGGGGAAAGCAAAGCAAACACTTTGTTGCAATACATGACTATTTACAGCCATAAAACTCTCAGATGTCTGCCTGGATAGACCATTGCGACTAACTGAAAAACTGTGCAGTCTGCATTTACGTTCCTATGTTAAAATCATATGTAGAATATATTTGAAGAAGTATTTTTGCTATTATCTTTAACTGAAAATTTCTGGCTTTAGAGTAATAAACACTATTTTTTCTAAAGAAAACTCAGTGAAAGCTTCTGTATCTTACATCATCGTTCTGCGAGATGAGTACTCAAGACTGCCACCAGCAGATGTGGTCAGTATCACAACTCCACTTCTCACAGAATTACACAGAGCAGCCCAGCAACAGTAAGCGTGTTCCACTGCTGCTAATCCTGGAGAAGGAAGGTAAATACACTGGACACACAAGCTAGCCGGGAGACAGACGGGTCCAGATGCAGCACAGCAAGATGCTTTAGATCCTTCCATGTCAGGGCTTCTTCACTCAGTACTGCTACAGGCTAATACAGCTGTGCACACATAGATCCTAGCGGGTGCATCTGCAGCATTATGCAATGTAGCACAGATGGTCTCGTTTTTCCTTGGGCTTAGCTTTTCTTAAGGATTACTTCAGTCTTTTAAAGCAATGTTAAAATGACTGCATTAAGCTACAGGGTGGACTAATTCTGCCAGACACGAGATATTACTGACTATGATGTTAAACAACAAAAAAATATTGAAATGCAGCTGGGCAGCTACAATTCTGCATACTTTAATTCTGACTGATATAAAAAAGGGGCTTTATTGGACAATATTCATAATATGGCTTGCATTTTTTCACGTAAAGTAATACTTGCTGTGAAAGTCACAGTAAGGTCAGGATTGGGTGTTTCAAGTCAATATTCTGCATTCACGTATATTTATTTCAAATACAGCTGCTGGCCGCCTCTGTTCTCCACAAAGAAACTAGGTCTGCTTTTTTACAGAAATATAATTCCTAAAATTCTGTATCCAGGAGAAAAGTTTCCGTTAAAGCTATAAGGATCAGCCATGCACATGTTTCTACAAGCAAAGAAGCTGAATCCCCTGCTTTTTTGTCCAAGTACTTCCTGAAGAAGAGTGATTTGTGTTTTGTTACCATTTTCGGAAATGCATAACTCTGTCTGAAATTCTGCCCCTTCCCTTTAGTATCATTTTATCTTCGTAGACATAAATGGTTCCAAAGGCATTGCTTTCTGGTGGAGTTTCAATAACCCCCTCCAAAGTTAGATGATGAACTCCGTGAGAGTCTAAACAATATCCACCATCGTGCAGGTGCCCTGCAAGAAAGCAGACCACGCACCGATGAGAGTAGATGACCGAAAGGGCATCTTTGTAATTCCAGGCTAGGCAAACTCTGTCTGAAGCATCTGGGTGAATGGGCAGATGACCTGCAGTTGAAAGGGAAAGAAGTAGGAGAGTTACTTTAACTGTAATCAAACTCTGCATTCATTCCTGGGAAATTCAGACACCTAACTACACCGAAAGCTCACTCGACTGTGAGTCATGATTACTATTTTCTTACTTCACAGGTTACATGTGTAACTCAGTGCAGCAACAAAGCTGCTACATGTTTTCCTGAGTTAATACGCATTGGCTATGTAACCTTTTTTTGCATATATCCCCATACATCCCCCATATCCACCTACCCATAACTACAACTTTTTCTTGGTTTTCATCAGAGAACTTGAGGACTTCATTGAACCAGTCCAGCTGGGCTTGGCTAAATCCTCCATTAAACTCCACAAACTGAGGTTCTTCGAGTCCTGCAGTGAAAAAGAAGGTTAGGCATAGGTGCATACACCTCTTGTGGCTCCCATGTTTGCTCGCCTTGTGCAAGTCACATTACCATAGATGGTTTACTCTTATAACTTTCTTTTTTTTTTAATCTCTTTGATCAAAAGTCCAGCTTCCTTGGACAACCAAGAAAAAATTATTTGTCAGCGTTTTGGGGGGATTTTGGTCACACTGCATGCATGGGATTTCCACTCTTGGGTGTCCCCCTGCCCCCAGCATAGGGTGGGATGGGCATCACTCCACACTCTGCACCAACAACTGCCTTTGGTTCTGATGCTGCGGAGCGCACAGCACAACGTCAGCCCATCCCAAAGGCAGCAGGGTGGCATGGCAGGTAGGGGGGAGGCCCACCTGGAGCCCCCCGAGCGGCGCTCAGCCAGCAGCACGGTGGCAGGGAGGTGGACAGGGACGGGGTGCGTGCTGGGCCCCCAGGCATCACGGGGAGCTGGGGTTCAGCTGCCTGCCAAGGGCCATGCCGGGGGTACCTGCAGGGCTGTTGAGGTTGTCGTTGGGGTTCTTCTCCCGCAGCAGCCGCAGGGACTCCAGGTACCGGGGGCTGTCCGGCTCCCTGCCCAGGATGCTCAGGTCGTAGGCGTCGAGCACGACAACGCGGACCCGCACGGCCGGGCTGAAGTGATAGGCCTGGCAGTCCCCGGCCGGGCTGCAGCGACAGGCCTGGCAGTCCCTGCCCGGCGGCCTGGCCACCGCCGCCGAGAGGCCGCTGCGCGCCAGGCGGGCCCGGCTGAAGTTGTAGAGCTCGTGGTTGCCCCAGGCGTGGTGCACCGGCACCGGCAGCCGCCCCAGCACCGCCAGCACCCGCTCCAGGGCGGCCTCGGCCGCGCCGCGCCGCGCGTTGAGGCCGTCGATGCTGTCGCCCAGCTGCAGCACGAAGGCGAGCGGCGGCCTCTCGGCGGCCCACGCTTCCACGGCGTCCCGCAGCAGGCCGAGGCTCTGCCGGTAATACCGCCGCCGGCACCCGCCGAAGTCGTAGCCGTCCTCCGCGTCCGCGTACTGGATGTCGGCGATGACCCCGAAGCAGAGGAGCGGCGGCGCCGCCGCCATCGCGGGCGGGGCGGGGCGGGGCGGAAGAGGCGGCCCCGGAAGGGCGGGCGGCAACATGGCGGCGGCGGCGGCGCTGCGGGGCGGCCGGGCGGTGCGGTGCTGGCGGCTGCCGGGCGCGGGGCTGGGGGGGCCGCCGGTTCCCGCCCGCCGCCCGCTCTCCCGCCTCCCGCCAGGCGGCGGCCCCCGGCCGGGCGCGCAGAGGGTGAGCGCGGGGGGGAGCGGGCGGCTGGCGGCGGCGGCGGGGCGGGCCGGGCCCCGCTCCTCGGGCACTAACGGCTTCTCCCCGGCAGCTGGTGTCGTGGCGGTCGCTGGCGGCCACCGCCGTGCTGTGCGGGGGGCTGCTGGCCGCCATGAAGAAGGTGAAGCGGTGGAAGGAGGAGGGTGAGTGCGGCCGGGCCGGGCTGTTCCCGCGGGGCGGCGGCGGGACGGGGCGTCTGTGCGAGGGGGGTCTGTGCGGGGACTGGGGGGCGGCTGTGAGTGGGGGTGTCTGTGGGGCGGCTGTAAGGGGCTGTTCGTCCCACCTCAGCGTCCTGCTGCACCATGTTGTGCTTCGTACATCGCTGCTTTGGGCCCGCGTGTGCGTAAGCGCCACAGAGGGTTGTCACCCGTTCCCCAAGCCTTTGCGCTTGAGCGGTGCAAACTCCCACCCGCACCTTTGCCCGCCGGAGCGGTGGCCCGTGGCCACACAGCCCGGTTCCTGCTGCAGCTGCTGCCCGTGCGTCTCATTTTCCCACTCATCTCGTTGGAGGTCAGAGCGGTCACAGCTTTCAGGGTGTGTTTTTTGCAAAAGCTGCGGGGTTTTGTTTTGCACCAAGCCAGGTCCCTGTCTTGCCCTTTTTTTCTTGTTCTTTATTAAAATACAATCAGATGAAAATGAGAGAGATCATTAAGTTTCAAAGGAGTTTAGAGATAGATTTAGTTTTGCCCAAACTGAATACTTTTGGGAAGTTTTGTCTGCGTTGGGATTCTGTATGACGGGCATGGGTAGATGTTGGCACTTCAGTGCCCTGGGCCACGACTGTGCGAGGCTGCCTGACTCCCGGCTGCTGCTGCTGCTGCGGCTCCCCGGGAGGTAGCGTGGGTGGTGGCGTGGGTGTGTTGGATCCCCTGCTTGTTTTCTTTTTGTAGCGCTGGAGAAGGAACGAAACCGAGGCATTGGGAAACCGCTGCTAGGAGGGCCCTTCTCGCTTGTCAGCCACGAGGGGCAGCCCCGGAGCAGCAAGGACTACATTGGCCAGTGGGTGCTGATCTACTTTGGCTTCACACACTGCCCTGACATCTGTCCTGATGAACTGGAGAAAATGATTGAAGTGGTAGATGAAATTGGTATGGGAATTTGGTTGGCGTAGTGGTCCTTTTTGTGGGAGGGCCAGGTTTGTTGTGGTGAAATGTCACAAATAGTAATAATTGATGATCTTTTTAAAAAAATGGTGTTGACTACTATTGAGTAGTTGAATTAATTGCCAAGTGATACATATATCAATCTGCCTGTCACTAGGATCTGATATTGAGAGCATGGCAGCACTGATTTTTCTGCAGTGGGGAACTTCTTGGTAATAAAATGTGGTGGTGGCAGGTTACAGGGAACGGTGCCATTGCATTGTGTTTTTGCCAAGAAGTAGTTGTGGCATGTATTAGGGTTTTTTCCCCTCTCTTTTATTCATTCTGAGAACAGATCTCTGTGAGGGTCTCTTCTGAGAATGACTGTGCTTTGGAATGGAGGTTGGGGGAAGGGTGTGTGACGGAGGTGGTTTTCTGAGCCTGCGGGCCCTGAAGCATAATGGAGTAGGGGTAAAAGTAAGCAAGCAAGCGGGCGGGTGGACTAAAGTGAAGAAAATACAGTGAAGGCTATGGCAGGAACATGAGGGAAAGAGCCTGAATGGTGTCTTCACCTATCCTCCTGCTTCACCGTTATGGACATGCTTTTGTTGTATCGGCCATTGTGCCTTGATACGTGCATCACACCATGGCATTTCCTGCATCAGAGCGAGTTTGTCATCTCTCCTGAGCAGGGCAGGGCCTCCAGCTGAGAGGCTGGGGGTGCAGCTGTGCCCAGCACGAGCACAGAGCCTTGGATTTCACAGCATTTGCTTCATTCACAAATTACTTGCATTAAGCTGCACAAAATGGGCTTTTTTTGACTCTTAGGGTGGGCTTGGATTGATGTTACAAGTAGCTTGGGTGTGAGCTTATTTGAAGGGAGGTGAGGAAGGATTTTTGGTTCTCTAAGAAAAATAATAATCGTTAATGTCACAGATAGAATTCCATCTTTGCCTAATCTGACTCCACTCTTCATCACTATTGATCCTGAGAGGGACAACGAAGAAGCCATTGCCAGATATGTTAAAGGTATTAATTACTGTTGTCTTCCTCAATGTCTTATAGCATGTAATACAGAGCGCTGAAAAGGAGGCTTTTGATGGGATTCTTTTCACTAAGATATCTAAATGTCTTCTTTCTGTCTAGAATTTTCTCCAAAGCTGATCGGATTGACTGGTACCAGGGCACAGATTGACCAAGTGGCCAAAGCTTACCGTGTGTATTACAGCGAAGGTCCCAAAGATGAAGACAGTGATTACATAGTAAGTAAATGTAGGGCTTTTGCCTAATGAAAGGCTTTGGTTAAGAGCAGGATATAGATTTTAAAATCAGAAGGCAGCTTTGCAATCTCTGCTGAAGTCATACGTGACAGAGCCTGTTGCACTGATGTGTTAAGCTGTGTTTTAGAGGTATCGGTCAGAATCAAGGTGCCCTCTTACAAGCTCAGAACCTCGCTGAAGCATATTCTAAAAATGTACAGTCCCAAGCCTGCATACAGCTAGCAAGCCTGGCATTAATTTGAACTTTTTTCTGTTGTGTAATGTTTTTGTCTGGCTGTTTTTCTATGTGCTCTGAAGTGAAAATGGAGTGGGAAATTAAGGCAAGAGGAAGAGGGGGAAATGAGTGCGGCGAATGAAGAGACGGGACTCAGCTTGATGCAAGCAAATGTCAATTTATTGTACAGAAGCACGAGGTTTTATAGACTTTCAGAAGCTGCGCATTTTAAACTAATTGGTTCTTGAAGCTAAGCCTTGCATACTAGGCAATCCCTGATTGGTGGTTAACTGCCAGCAATTAACAACAAGGTGTTATCTTTCCTTGGGCCATCCGTCTCCCACTCCCCTGTGCTCTGTAAACATGCCTCATCATGTTAATTGTTGTCTAGACAAGCTCGAGCAAATTCCCCTCAGCTAACTGATTGCCATGCATGGTCCTAGTTTCCAGCCCGCTCCTGCAAATGAGAGGTAAAACAAGTAATACCTATTCCCTGCCAAACTGACACCAAGGAGGTGGGGTCTTCCTGGCAAGAAACTTGAACGGTGCAAAGTTTGCCTGCAGATACTATGAAGATCTTCCTGCTGTGTCAAATGACCTGGTAGAGAGAGCATATCAGTGCTAAATTGAGTGGGAACAAAATACATAGAGTGATAGTGTGAAAGGGGAAACTGAGGTTTAAGTGAGGCTAAACTGGGTAGTCAAAATCTTACTCTCCCTGGAAGTAAATAGGACTGGTTATAGGGCTCAGAGCTGCTGCCAAGGCCTTCCTGACCTGCCACATCCTGAGCAGATTGACAGAGTAGGTACAAGTGATACAGCAAATGAGGATACACATTATATGATCTTTGGGTTTTTTCTACATTACAAGAACTAAGGGCATCAGAGGAAACTAAAAACAGGTTCAAAAGGAAAGGTGGTGATGGTTCTTTTTGCAGCGGGCACGTGGGAAGTGGAATCCCTTGCTACAGATGCAAATGGTAGGAGTTTATGGGAGTCCACAGAGAGACCTGTTGATAGTCTTTGCAAAAACCAGGCTGTTGAGGATTATGAAATGCACAGAAATCTCGCCTAGTTCAGGAAGCGTGAGAGCTAAAAATGTTTGGGAGGTGCTAGAGGAAGATAGCATATTTTTGGTGCTGGTTTTATACTCTTCTTTAAAGCAACCACTTTTGGCCACTATTTGAGGTTGTATACTGAGGCAGATTGCTTTGGGTCCAATCCAGTATTGTCTATTCTTAATCTGTTTTTTAAAACCACCTGACTGCAGCAAGTAAATTATCCACGTGGACAAAAAGATTGGTGGAACAAAAAAGTGGTGCATAGAAATAAACAGCAAGAGCAGCACATAAGCTCAGTAAAGAGAAGATGGAATCACACTAGTGATCTGCACTGCTCTACATTACTAAAAGGGGTGTAAAGTGGGACATCAAGAATTTGTTTTCACTGGAAGTGTCAACTCAGTAGTTGAAAAACTAGAAAATTTGAAACTAGAGTAAAATATTTGAATTAAACCTGCTTTAGTAAAATCTTGAGAAACATTCTTTCAGTGTCAGAAATGCCATTAAGTTTAATGCATCCTTTTAGCTTGTGGTACTGGACATGTTTATGCGGTATCTTGATTTCAAACACAGTTGTACTCTCTATGTATATGTATGTTTCAGCTCTTTCTCTCCAGTGACGGTGAGATGATGTAGTCTCTTGAGCAATCACAGATTCATGGCCTTCATTTTCAGTATTCTCTGTCTTTGCTTGTAAAGATGTTGTCACAGTTAGATGCAGACAGTGCTTCCGGTGACATTCTAAATAAGTTTGCCATGGAGTTAATTTTTATATAAATCAAATCAGAATACCTTGGAACACTTATGCAATTGTTACTTTGAACATTTTTTTAAGGGTTATTTCAGTTCGGACAGTAGAGGGGGCCCCCTCCCACCACATCTATTTTCCTCTGCACTGGCTCCTCTGTGTGCAGCTCCTGTATCCCAGTGATGCTCTTGGTCCAATTGTTTGCACTGATGATCAACTTGGTTTAATGGAATGCTGTTGTTTATATTGGATTTACATCACGTTAGCAACAGCAGGAGCCTGAATACCTTATGGGGCTCACGGACCATCATGAGAAGTAGAGGGGAAACTTGGAAAAGTGAGGGGGAGGGACCATTAGCCTGCAGGTTTGCCCTAGCCTTGTCTGTGCTGCAGGAAAGGTGCCAGCAGCTTCCTGAAGACTTGTCTGCTTAAAGTATTCCTTCATGGATTCCAAGTACGCAAGTAGTTTTCTGTATTTATTTTCTTGAGTAAAACAAGAAGAGGTCACAGAGGTGATGCTGAGGGTTTTTTTTATCTTACTTCTTGGTGAGAAGTCTTGTCAGACAGCTGAACCAAAGGCTGGACAGGATGCTGTTGCTGCTGACTTTGAGACATGTGCAGGATATTCCAGTATTTAATGGGTGACTACAAAGAAAATGGAGAGTCCCTTTTTACAAGGAGTCACACGAAAAAGTTGAGGGGTAACAGGGTACAAGTTACTCCTGGGGAGATTCTGACTGGACACTTGAGGAAATAATTTACAACGAGAACACCCAGCCACTGGAATAGTCTCCCCAGGGAAGTGGTGGATTGGCTGGACAGGGTGCTGGGCCATCTTGTGTAGACCTTGCCAGGAAAGGCTGGACCAGGTGATCCTTGAGGTCCCTTCCAACCTGGTATTCTGTGATCTTTTTTAACAAGCCACAATATGCTCTCTTGCAGGTGGATCACACAATAATAATGTACCTCCTTGGGCCAGATGGTGACTTTGTGGACTATTATGGCCAGAATAAGAGGAGCGCTGAGATTTCTGCTTCTATTGCTGCACACATGAGAAAATACAGATCCTAAAACACAACGTCTTTGAAGGTTGATGTGAACGTCACCTGTAGGTTTGGCTGTAATTTGGGCATTGGAGTTAAAGCAGAAGCATACAAGTGTAACATCCTGTCACCACGTGCCTCCTTTCTTCCAAAGGAGGAAGGCAACCATACTTCCGGAAAATACCATTATAAAAAAATGTCTATAGAGCCTTCGCTGTGGATATTATTTGCAGCAAGATCTAGGCTACAGGATAAAGTCTGGGACTTCCCTGAGACATTGTTGGGAGCAAAAAATGGAAAACACTTTTCATTTGGGAAGAATGTGTGTATAACTGGTAAAATTAATTGATGTCTTGTAGCAAGACGTCAGCGAAGGATGGTCACTGCAGGAGGGTGGTTACTGGATGGAAAGCGATGTGGCCCATGAGATGCTCAGAGGACCCCTGCCCTCTCTTTTATTGCACTGTTTTGCCTTCTGGGAGAGGCAGTTACAATGTTGTAAGCAGGAGAGCCTTAGGAATCCTTAAGAAGGTGAAGAGCACTGAAAACAGCAGCTTCTACATATGGGACCAGCCCTGTAGTGTGCCTGATCTTTTCTTCATTTGAATGCAAAAATGTGTTTTTCTTGATGATTTTTCCAGGTGAACGCTGTTAACTTGTAAGGAAATTAGTAATAGGTTTTAAATAGATATTTTTTTTTCTGGTCTAAATTATTTTATGCATAGTTGGCCTGATTACGCTACGCTGGATAGCGGAGAGGATGAAGATGGTCTGTGCCCATGCATAGGGCTGTCAATCAGATAAATTTTATGCAGTGCAGCCTCCTGGGAATGAGACCTCCTTTGTGTTTGGGGTCTCTTCACAGGGGAGCATGTGTGAAAAGCATGGCAGTTGCCTTGAGTCTTCCCCTAAGTCACTGTGCTAGTGGTGTTTTGTATATTATGGAAGCGCAGAAGGGGCACATGCACGCTCTGCAGCAGGAGATGGTTTAAAGGGAGTGAGTTTAACTGATGTAGAGGAGAAGTGTCATGGGAGGGGCTAGGCAGATGAGCTGCTTGGCATAGTGGTCTTTGGTAGGTTCACAGTAGGAAGGAAACAGAGAAAAATCGACTCCTGTTCCTGAAGGATTGCTGGATAATGGGAAATTGCCATTAAACACCTATTGCTTACCTCTCATATTTGTGCGACAAAAGATGTCTCTGTAATGAAGTCAGTCATACCACAAGATGCTCCCCTTTTCCCATTGTGTAACTCCACGTTACCTCTGATGCATTTTTACGTGTCTTTGATACATGGTCTATGGACAAAACTGGTTTTCATGGGTGACACCTTCAGGTCTGTATTTCTTTATTTGACCACTTGTGGGTTGTTTGTGGCTGTGGAGTCTACAGGACCAAGTCTCTGCCCCATCTCTCATCATCCCGTGGCTGTGCGTTTCTACACAGCATCCTTTGGCTGCACTTCTCAAGGTCTCTGCTGTCATATCAGGCTTGCATTTCTTTATATTGCATCAGTATGTTGGTGACAAATACCTGATTTTGCATGGAGTACAATCTGTGTAAAACCAGGGTTAAATGAAGCAGTGATAAGTGGAAATTAAACAAATTAGCCGGAACCACCTGCTCAGAAGGAAAAGATTGCTATTACAGCTAAGCTAAGTTAAAACAAAGTACAAGCCAGTAGAAATTCAGACGAGGCAAGCCTGCCGAGCCTCAGTCCCTAGACTTTGCAAACTTCATACAAAGCCTGTAGGTTGCAGCATGTCAAGGATATCTTTATTTCACTAAAGCTAATTTGCAGCTGGTTCCCGCCATAGAGACAAACACAAGATTTCTGTCTTCTCCCAAATGTTTTGGCCTAAGTGTCATCTTGTTTAACTTGTTTTTACGTGCTTTGAAAGGCAGAACCAGCTGACACGGGAATGTTGTGGCAGACTGGGGTCCTGTAGGAAGGACAGAGCGTTAGGATGGAGGGACTGGCACCGGTGAGCCGTGTCATTGCACTCACGTGCACCTTGCCTGCTGGCAGTGGGAGCAGCTGGTGTCCTGCTTCTTTCTGCCTCTCAGATTGACCCTGGCTATCTCTTTTTTTTTCTTTCTTTTTTTTTTTTTTTTGTTTATTTGGGTTTTTTTTTGTTTTTTTTTTTGTTTCCCGGGGGGAAACTTTCTTTGGAAGTGAGGTGAGGTTTTTTCTGTTGTTTTTTGGTGTGGGGTGTGTGTGTGTGTGTTTGAAAAAATAGATCTATTGTTTAGGCAACTGTTAGGCTTTCACTGCCCTGCCTTGGTGACAGCTGGGACCACAGGTCTGTTCCCTGCATGTTTGGGAGGACCAAGGGTGCTGCTGAGTGCTCACCAGGAGGAGACGGAGCTGTTCAAGGGACGGATATGTAGTGGGGGTAGGGGAATATGCTGGGGAGGCTCTGTCAGTGGATGTCCGGTATTTCTTCAGTGTTAGAAATAGAGCAAACTGCCCCTGTACTCATCGTACCCAAATGACCTGTAGCCCAGAGTGCAGTGCCTGGCCCTCACAGAGGGAGCTCAGGTCTGACGGGGGAGAGTTTATGATGGGACTCCTTGTCTGTGGCTGTGCTGAGCACTGAACTGAGGGGTGCCTGGCTCCCTAAGTGGGTCTCCACTGTGGAAACTTTAAGGGACTACAGGTTTCACTTGGGAACTGAGTTTGTTGGAGTCTGGTGCTGTGAAGGCGCACCTCTGTTACCTTGGGCAGACGGGGACCCCTGGGTACCCCGTGGACAGATGGACGATCCAGTACAATCCTGGCAGAGGTCAGTCTGCAGAGCATTGCTGTCTGTGCCCCCCCCACCCCCACCTCACCCCAGTCTACTTGTCCCATAAAATACCAGCAGAAAATAGCATCTTTTCAGAGCGGCTGGCATCTATGATACCAACTGCAGAGCTGATGCCATCCCAGGCTGGGGACTAGTGACAAGACGTCTGAGGAATGAGGGATGGCTCCATTGTCTACCTAAGGAAGGGAACGCATTCCTCATATGCTGCACATGTAGCCCATGGAGGAGCTGGACTAATGAGTGATAATACTTAAATCACATTGGGCAAAGCCCTGTTTTAAGAATGTTTTTACCACCAGCACAGGTGAGAAGAGGTACAAAGACTGTGGCTTTAAATGTCTGCAAAGCCCGGTGTTACACGTGCAGTCCAAATCATGCAATAATTCAGATGGGAAGGAACCTCAGGAGGTCTGTAGTCCAACCTCCTGCTCAAAGCGAGGGCAGCTTTGTGACCAGACCATGTCACTCAAGGTTTTAAACTGCTAGGGCTTGAAAACCTCCAAGGATGGAGGCTGCACAACCTCTCTAGATGGGTAAAAAAACATTACCTACTAGTGCAAATCTTTGTCATTTTATCCACTCTGAACTTCTCATTTCAATCAGCATTTTAACTCTTGTTCTTTCACTGTGCACCAGGGTGAAGAGCCTGACTCCATCTTCGTGATAACCTCCTTGTAGGTATTGGAAGGCTGTTAGGTCCTCCTGAAGCCTTTTCCTTCCCAGGCTGAACAAGCCTGGTTCCCTCAGCCTCTCCTTGTGTTGTATGTGAATGGCTGGCTCCAGGACCCTGCCCATCTTGACCTCAGATTCTTCTCCCCAAACTGCCCCCTGGCCAGTTAGTTCCCAGCACGTGTTTTTGCAAGGATATTTTCCTTACTGGGCACAGGACATTGCATTGGTCGTTGTGGAACTTTGTAAGGTGCCTGTCAGGGTCCCTCTGGATGGCAGCTCTGACCTAGAGGGTATCAGCTGCTCTCCCTGCTGTGTTGCAGTCTGTGAACTTCGTAAGCAACTATATTGTTGCCTCTGCCAGATCATTGGTAGAGGTGTTAAACAGGAATACTCCCAGCACTGACCCATGCGTGTGACCCATTAACAACTGTCCTCTGAGTCTTACTGCCCAGCAAGGTTCTTTACCCACCTAGTTGCCTACCCATGCAGACCACAGACTCCTAGCTCGGACACAATAATGTTGTGGCAGATAGTTTTGGGAGCTGAGGTTGGGCAGCATTCATTGCTCTCCCCACATCCACGGATTTATTTTATCATAAAAGGCAATTGGGATGGTCAGATGGGATTTACCTCTTAGTAAATCCATGCTGACTGTTCCCAGTCACGTTGTCTTTTATGTACCGAGAAATGTGCTCCAAACACATGTCTGTGGTTTTTATCCCCTCTTCATTGTTGTTTTTTGTTTTTTGTTTTTTTTTTTTCTTTTCTGCACTTGAAAAAGAAACCTATCAGGAGAGCAAGCCCTTATCTTGGTTAGTGTCTCTTGAGAGGATGTGGGAGCCAGACTGGGCATCAGCCCACATCATCAGGGCAAAATCCAAATCAGGTTTTATTTTTCCATACTCTGTCACATGTGTACTGCCAGTGTGAAAATACTCCATGTGCCTGTCGTGATAGCCAAAAGGACTCAGTCCAAATCCGGTTTTGATCTTAAGAAGAATTGGCCTGGATCAAATGACCTGCGACATGGGAATTCATCTGCCTTCCCAGCTCCAAAACTATGAACGCTGCAGCTGACGAGCTCACTCGTGCACAGAGCAGGCAAGTGCAGCAGAGAGGACGTGGGTCCCTGGCCTCATCCAGTCAGTGCCTGGTCCTCAGCATTCATTTTCAAGACGCTTGTTTTGACCAGGAGCTGCTGAGCAGCTCTGCTCTTCACTTGTGTTGACCTTGAGCTGTGCTCTAGCATGGGGCCAGATGCTTTTGGAGCAGGTTTCCTGCTTCAGCCTGTGCTGCGTGTTGGGGTGGTGAGGACTGCCTGGGTCACACGTGTTCACACAGTGCTTTGGCTGCAGTCCTGGGGTGTATCTGAGTGATGGTAGCATCTTTAATTGCTTGTGACTACCTTCAACCAGAGCAGCCTGCTGTGCCCTGGAGGGACTGTCCAGGACAATTCCAGGGCAGGTATTTCCCACAGCACTGGATTTACATGCTGCCTTCAAACGAACTCCCCATCTGATGGTGTAAGTCACATGAGGGAGGGAAAATAGATGCTTCTGCTGTTTGGAAACAAGGTACGGTGTCCTGGTAGGTGCCAGATCCACAGACATCTGTTATCTTTCTTGACCAGTTACATTCAGCAAATGCTTCCTGATGGTGCCAGCTGGGCCTCCATGCTTCCAGGGCTTGATGAGTCTCTTGACAAGGAGCTGCTGGCCTGAGGCCTGCGGGGTGATCCTGGCTTGCTGACTGAGCAGTCACCCGGCATCATCCGCTCGGCGCAGATCTGTACCAGCACCCTTTCTGAGACAAAGACAACCTCAGGAGCGCTCCCGAGCCACCCTAAAGCATGACCCAGCCAGCTTGACTTGGGAGTGAGCCGCAATGGTGGTGAGGGGGTGGGCGGCAGAAACTGCACCCAGGGACACTGAGCTTCAGTGGCAAAGGTGTCTGGCCATTGAAGAAAGCCAGCTGAAACTTCGTGTCCTCCTGCACCCGCCCAGAATCTTTGCTGCTTGTTGGCTATTAGCAGCCTGAAGAAGAAAGCAAGTCTTCCTCATCCCTGTCTGGGGCCAGGACTATGTATGGTTTGAGATACCGCAGCTCTTTTCCCCTTTCTCCAGTAACTTTGTAGATATCTGTATTTTCTGAGCCATTTCTCTCTTCATCAGACGCGTTGTCCAAGCACTGAACCTGTGTTCGGAAGATGTGCTGCCATCAGCCCATAGCCAGGACTGTGGGATGGGTGAGGTGTCCCATGTGCTCTTCGGTGAGATACCGGATGGAGCTGAAGGCTGAGCACTGAGTTGGGCTCTTTACCACCTACCTGCAAATCAGTCAGGTAAAGCAAGCGATGTGCGGGATGCTGAGGGTGAAACGGCTAGGAACAGCCTGCCATGATGCACTGAGGTTTCTGGTTGCAGCCAAGGCTTTCCAGTCCTTGCTGCTGACGTGGGGTGCTCCCCTGGAAGACCTGGGAGCTGTGGCTCAGCACCATGCTGGGGCTGCTCAGGACCTCTCCAGCCCTGTGTCAGTGGCCGTGTCCTTAGTGAAGCAGGCACTCTGGGCTGGATATGGGGGAATGGCCACAGTCCTTGCTCCTAGATGTGAACTGATAAGTAGGCCGGTTTTTACTGGATTGCTCTTAGGTTTGGTGGCCTACAAAGAAAAGCAAAAAGCTAACTTACTTCCCCTATAGAAGAGAGTTTAAAAGGGTGGTTTGGTTAAAATGGAAACTGTTTTTTTTTTTTTTTTTTTTCTTTTAAGCAAGCTATGCTGCTCATGCAATATCTAGCCCCTAACTTCTAGCAGTTCTACATCAGCTGTACATGTCCCTGGGAGTGTGAGGATCTGTGCTGGGGAGACCTGAGCAGGAATGGTTGCATCTGTCTCTGTGCAAGAGCCAGCTCATTCCATGTTTTAAGCTGCGTATTACTAGTTTAATAAAGTAGGTTTCTTCAGCATGCCAGGGAACTTACTCAGCTACAGCTTTCTAAACCTCCTTGTTCTCCCAAAGTTCTTTGTGCAAAAATAGATAGACACCAACCAGTAAATCCACCTTTAATTTGTGGGGGTATATTGAGCCATGGGTGCCCTTATCTGAATGAAGGGCAGTAATGAAAGCTCCCTGGCAACACCAGGGCTAGAGAGCCTTGCAAGGCAATGCAGCTTGCTGCGATAGCACCCTTGTGACCTTCACCTCAGGACAGCTTTGTGTCTGCAAATGATGTTGGCAGCATGGAGCAACAGATGTATCTGCAGCTGCTGTTCCCCAGGGCTGTCTGCATGTAGATGCGCACCTACACGTGTGCCCTGGAGCCTTTCTGCAGTGCTTGTAGGAAGGTTTTGGGGGTAAAGGAAGCTGTTTCACTGTCCTCGGCTTGTGAGAAGCTGGAGCAGGGTATTGTTGCCTGGGATGCACCCTAAATCTCCTTTTTTGCTGGGACATCATTTCATGTCTGCCCAGACACCAAGCAGCACAGCTTGTGGCAGTCCTGGCTGTGGTAGGGAGGTGTCACTGCTTCTTCACAAGGAGCAATGTTGTACCCTGTTGTGGGGCAGCAGCCCCCTTGTCCCAGCCCGGTGTGCAGTTGGCCCGTTTGCAGAGCAATCCCCTGGCACTGCCTTTGGCTGCGTGGTGTGTGTGGGGGGGAGGCAGGACGGCCCTGGGCACTAGTAGCTCTGAGTCCAGAGGAGCAAGGAGTCCAGAGCTCTGAGCTAAGAAAGGAGATCCAGGCACTCACGAAGTAAAACAAAAAGGCTGCTTTTCCCTATCCAGCACTTGTGAGGCCAAGAAGTAAGCATCCTTCGCTTTTATAAGAAAATACTGGGACTGAATGTGCACACTGGTTCGCAGCAGCAACAGTGGCTCCTGAGCATCTGTGTATTAGATACAGGCTCTTGAGAAGTTAAGAAATCCCTCCTCACCACCTGATCTCTCCCTTTGCACCACACCATTTCTTAATTTAGTTTATATTTTTAGTGCACTTTGTTCACATTTGAAAAGATGTCTGTTGAAGGGGGCCATTGCTCTGAACACAGGTGTGTGGCTGAGCCCTTGCTCCTCGCCCACAGGCACCCTCATGGAGGTGTGGTGGACCGTGGTGACCTGGGTTCACAGCAGCAAGCCCAAGGCCTGTGCTCACCTTGCTTGGACCGCTCAGCCCCAGCACAGGTGGCTTTGGGTTTCCCTGGGGGCTGGCAGGGTCCTCCACGAGTGCAGAGGTGGCGCTTGTGTGTGGCCTGTCGTAGGTAATGGCTTTGTGGGTAGGAGGCTAATCCTGCGCAACCCTGGGGTTTAGGCGAAGCGGTTGGGATGTCCTCCAGTCCTGGGAGTGCGATAAGAAGTCTCTCTCTACAGGAATGGGACCAAACCCCAGATGTTATACTGGGAGTGAGGTGTCCACCAGCTGAGCCCTGGAGCCTCCAGGCTGCAGCCAGGTTTCCTTCTGCTGCCCCTGCTTCTGACACTGACTCTTCAATATCTGTCTCCACTTCTGGGAAGGTGAGAGACATCAGATAAAAATCCCCAGGCTAGAAAAAGATTTGATTTCGGGTCTCCTGTTTCCTGCATGCTGGGAGTGGCTGGAACCAGCCTGGTCAGAGGGGCTGAGCTCTGCTCAAGCCCTCCAAAAGCAGTGACGGGCTCTGTGACCAGCACTGAAGGGTTGGGTGCTCAGCACCATCACTCAGCTCAGGCCAAGCAGATCTGCCTTTTTTTAGCAGTTTGTGAATTGTCCTTCTGAGGTGCTCAATGATTCCGTGCACGGCGCAAGGAGCTTCGTGGCAGGCCCCTGGGGTCTGGATTTCACCCTGAAATCCACTGCTCACAGGCTGGTACGCAGATGTCCACAGTCTGCTTTGAGTCCAGCCCAGCTTCTTTCCGTTGAAGGAGGGAAATAATTCCACTGTGATCCCTGCAGAATGGGAAGAACAGCCACCTTGCCAGCGTGAAATATCGAGTATTTATAAAGCAGTTGCTCTCTGGAAAAGTCCAGACACATGGAATAAAAGCAGTAATCTTTCTTCAGCTTGCTGAAATTTTGGAATTTCCTTGGTTGGGTTGAAGGGTCTGCAGTGTCCCACTCATTCAACTCCTATTATGATTTATAAAAAGAGATCTAGATTTATCATGGTGCTTTGTGATTTTCATTTGCGTGAAGCTCTGTCATCTGTATTCGTACAGCTTGTCAAACATTCAGAGGCTCCAAAGCAGTACGTCTAAACATAGAAAGGCTTGTATACTTATTTCTTGAGCCAGAAATATCTAATGCATGTCCTTAAGATGGAAGAAAAAGACCCCCAAAAATCTGTATGTGCAGATTCACCTGCACTCCCTGAGTCTCAGCACTCCTGCTTTGTAGTGTTACAGGTACATTTTTATATCTTAGCGCTTGCTCCAGGCTACCCTCTGCTGAGATTTTTATAGCAACTATTATCTTGAGAAATGTTTTTGTATAATGATGAGGAACTGCTAGAAATAGAGTGTGACTGTTGTAATGAAAAGTGAGGCCTTTTCGAATAGCAGTCATGTGGTAGCAATGGCTGTTGTAGCTGGTTGTGTAGTTCATGGATCAGTTACTGAGAGATGTGACAGTCATTAATGTGTACTTTTTAAGCTACTAACCCTTGCTGGGTTGGGGAGAACATGAAATGATTCTGCAGCTTGTGGCTGTACTGGAAGGCTGTGATTAGCACATTTGAGACAACGGCTGCGTGCAAATGGTTTTAAACAGTGTTCTTGGTGCAGTGCTCAGCAGGTGCCTGTCACTAGCTGGCCGCAGGGGCTACCTGTGGGTCCTTGCTTGTTGCTGATTGTTTTCATAGAACCATGGAATCGTTCAGGTTGGAAAAGACCTTTAAGATCAAGTCCAACAGTTAACCCAGGACTGACAAGTCCATCACTAAACCATGTCCCCAAGTGCTGCATCTACATGTTTTTTGAATGCTTCCAGGGATGGAGATTCTACCACCTCCCTGGGCAGCCTGTTCCCATGTGTGACCACCCTCAGTGAAGATGTTTTTCCTACCATCCAATCTAAACCTCCCCTGATGCAGCTTGAGGCTGTTACTTCTTGTCCTGTCATTTGTTACGTGAGAGCAGAGACAGACTCCTGCCTGCCTACAGCCCCTGTCAGGCAGCTGTAGGGAGTGACCAGGTCCCCCCTGAGCCTCCTCCTCCCCAGGCTGAACCCCCCAGCAACCCCAGCCGCCCCCCACCAGACTGGTGCCCCAGCCCCTTCCCGGCTCAGGACACGCTCCAGCCCCTCTGCGTCCCTCTTGGAGTGAGGGGCCCAAAGTTGAACCCAGGGTTTGAGGGGCGGCCCCACCAGTGCTGAGCACATTTCCTGCACTCTGCTCCCAGCTGGGCACCTGGATCAGTGAGAGAAAATGGGGAGAGTGGCTCTTGCTGCCGGCGTGTGCTCTTTGCTCTGATCCTACAGCTGGATATAGGGAATAGGGTCCAGCCCCCTTGCTTTTGGACATGCCTGGGAGCGGGAAAAAGCTCTGTCTGAATCACACTGTCAATTCAGTATCAGGACAAAGCCCCAAACTGATAGTTTGTCTGCTGTGTCTCAGATTTTTGCAGACAGTAAACTCAGGCACTGTGCTGAGTTCAAAGGACCGATCACAGGGATGCTTGCTAAAAAAAGCTTTCCCTCATCCTCTAGGCTTAGGAGGATTCTAGGAATTCATGGTTCATGAGATATGTGGCTGTGGTGTCCATTTTTAGTGACCTTGAATGAAATTAAGGGCAATGTGGAACATGTTTGTCAAAACACTAATGACAGTGATGCTCCTGCAAGACCATGGGGTCAGTTTTTCTCTGGCAGACTGAAAGATGAGGTGACATCCTCCACACTGAGAAGCAGTGGTCCTGGTGGGCTCCAGTGGGCGTGGTGCTTTGGGTGGTGGCAGGAGTCATCTGGGGTAGGTTTCTGGCTTCGCAGAGGTCCTGTAGGCTTCATTCTGGTGAGGAAGGCTGGTGCTGCAGCGTGTCCATGCAGTGTGGAGGGTGAACTGTGACAGAAGATGACTAAAACAGGCAGGGTGACTTGCAGCAGAGTGGCCTCTGTCCATGCAGGCATGAAGGCTCCCATTGCTCCTGCCAGCTGCTGTCCTCGCCTGCCCTGCCAGCTGAGCTCAATGTGCAGCCACTGCCTGTCTGCCCTGTACCAACCACACAGAGCATTTGGGGCTGGAGGGCCTCCATTCAGAGCCCACGCTGGCCCGAAGACGTGTCGTACCTCCTTTGCAAGAGTTTGTGAGTCAGCTTTGGAAGTTTTGCAAGAGTCAGCGAGGGCTTTATCTTGTTGAAAATGTGCAACCAAGAACAGAGGTGGTTGGGCCAAAGATAGCAACCCAGCTTCTGCCTGACTGTGCTGCCTGCTGGTCGTGGTGTGCTGCCCTGAAATGGGAAAGCTCAGCCTGGGGTCCTGCTGGACCCCCAATCTCTCCTGCAGAGCTGAAGAATTTTGCTGCATTTTTATTTTTCTCCATGCTAATTCCCACTGGTTTCTTATGCTTTTCAGGGTGCACGCACATAGGCTAAAATGGATTTAATGGTGGTTTGGCAGTGTGGTCCTGGAAGCCTGCAGCACAGCCCTGCTCTGGGGAAGGGAGAAGGGTGTCTGAGCCTGTGCTGGCCGTGCCTTTCCACCAGTCCTTGGTCTGTGCTGCCCAGCCCAGAGCTGCGTAGGTGCAGTGTATCCTTGCAGAGCCTGCTTCTCCTCAGACACATCTCTGCCTTTCCCCAGGTGTGGCTGAGCCTACAGCCCCAGGGATTCACGTGAAAGTGGTGCTCTGGGTCACAAGTGCTCAGGATTGTGCAGAGCTGCGCTGACCTAGCTAGCATGCAAAGGTGGCAGGTGCCCAGTGTTTTGGTGGCTGCTATGTCCCCTTACCAATATCCTGCTTACCTGGGAATTGCTGTCAGCTGTGTCTAAGAACCTGGTAGCACGGTGTGACGTGGCTTCTGCAGCTCTTTTGGGCAGCAAGGGCAGTGAACGTCCTAGGCAGCCAAAACTGTATTCGAAGCTAAATTTCTGTAGCACTGAAATGTTCATCCCCGGCTAGATTTGGGTTTTGCTCTTTGATTAACCTCTATTTTGCCATGGTTTGTCACATCATACTTCAGTCATGGCGTGTCTTCCCATCCTCCCTGACCCATGCAGTGAGGGGAAGCCACAAGAATTGCCATAACTGCTCCTACATAAATCCTCATCACCTTTTCCCCTTCCTTTCCTTTCCTCATCACCTTTCCCTTCCCCTTTTCCCTCCACCCCACGGGTGTTCCCTTGCCACTGTGCAACTCTGCCTATCCTGTGAGCAGGAGCAGTGGGGCAGGGCCCTTCTGGACTAGTATTTCTTTAACATATAGGTGAGAGCAGGTGTGAGTGAAGTGCTGGCCATGGTCATAGCTGGCAGGAGAGCAGGTTCCCAGTAGAGGAAATTCTCACAACAAAGAGTCTATAAACCACAGTTAGGTCCTGGGGTTACTAAAATTGGAAAAAAAGAGCAGCTCCTTTCTTTACGTACTGTATATGGCAGAAACTTAACGTGAATTGGTGAGCAGGCAGGAGTGTTGATCCCTTCCTTCCAAATATAGGGAAGGGGCTGAGTTAAGGGAACTGGCTGAGCCTATAAAACCTATCAGGGAGAAAGCTCTTGTTGGTGGCTCCCAGTCTCCTGACAGTGCCTGTGCTTTGTGGAGGGCTCCTGCTGCAGCTGCTGTTGCCCGTGCTTGGAGCTTTGCAAGCTGTAGCACTCTGGTGGGAAATCTGCTGTAGATTCCAAGCTGGGCCCTTCGTTGGGTAGAGAAGGACCGGTATCTGCAGTTTACTTTGCTGGTCCTCAGCTGGGGTGGTTGCTTGCAGTGAGAGGTAGAGGACCTTCAGAGAGGCTGTAGCTTAGCTGGAGTCTGACCTTCCACTTTTTCTCTTTCAGAGATCAGAGATGTGAGCCCGTTCCTTCCTTCTTTCTGTCAACTGACAAGGTGAGAATTTAAGCCATGAAAACCAGTGGCTTGCCCAGATTGGCATGAGCTGGCTTTCCCCTTGTGCTCACTGCAGGCAGGTCTTGGTTGTTCCCCTGCACAAGCAGCTCTAACCGGCCATGGCACGTGTCCGCTCCTGCCCGCTGTGGCTGCCCACCAGAGCACCAGGACAGGCTCCATGTTAAAAGGGAAGGGGGGAATCATAAATGAAGAACTGGAAATAAAACAGGCTTTCTTACTAAAGATTATGTGAACCCTCAAGAGATCCCTCCCCTTTGCTGCACTTCCCCGGGGAGCCCTCCTGCTCCTTAAGACATGGATCCCCTTTCCCTGGGGCCACGAAGGGTGGCAGCTCTCCTTCACAGCTTTTGTACATTTCAGCTTTGAAAGGCAAATACATCCCTGAAGACCTTGCAGCACACATCTGAGATGTGGGAAGGGTGCTGAGAGCAGCCAGCCTGGGGGGGCTGGTGGGTGTTCAGCTCCACTCTGCTCAACCTTAAGGACTGCAGAGGTGACCGCCGCTGCAGGGTCTGTCTTTCTGCTTCAGCCATGAGCAGAGATGCTGACATGGAGGTGTTTGGGGAGGCTGCACCATACCTGCGCAAGTCGGACAGGTAGAGGATAGAAGCTCAGAACCAGCCGTTTGATGCTAAGACCTACTGCTTTGTGGCTGACCCCGAGGTGGAGTACACCAAAGGGAAGATCAAGGCTGCACAGGATGGGAAGATAACTGTTGAGACAGAGGATGGCAGGGTAAGTGCATTCCTCCTGGCCCTCCTCCCCGCCCTGCTGAGGGCCCTAGGACTGCTGAAGAGGACAAGGAATGCTGCATAGACTGGCTCAGGCAAAAAATGTGCCCTGCCCTGCCCTCCCCTCCGACTGGGACCAGCCACAGTCTCCAGAGGGAAGTATTGCTCTGGGCACTGGGATGGTCATTCTTGGTTTAGGCTTTGAAGGTCAGGCAGTGCCCTGAAACAGTTTTGGTTGTAGTCTTCCCTGTCTTAGCATTCCTCAGCTGCTGCTTTTAACCTTTTCTCACCTAACACTGTCATATCCACTGATAAATTCCTTCTTTTAGTGGTAGTAGAGCAGGCAGCTACTTTGAAAGTGCCCTTGGCATGTGGAATTATTAACAGTGTCACTGGCTGCAAACAGTTTCCTAGAGATGCCTCCAAGGTGTTAATCTTGCAAAAATGCTGAAATGTCTTAGCAGCTCATGTCCTGGTAACGTTTGCAAGAATAGCTGCAGCTCAAAGAACCACTTCAACCAACCTCTTGGCAAGTAGGTGGTACAAGGTTTTTAAGAAAGCAAATAAAGGATAAAGCTGTCATCCCTTGGTTCGCTCCCAGCCTCCAGCAATCGCAGGCATGTGACTGAGCAGAGGCTGCAGCAGGCGTGCAGCTGCCATCCGTGTGTGCATCTGCTTTCCTGCACATCTGCCGCCGGCCCCTGACAGCACAGCCACAGGCTCTGGCTGTGTGACAGGATGGTCACCCACAATGTGAACCCAGTAGACGGTGCTATTTGGTAGAGCTGGAGCCTTTGTTCAATTAGGAATAGCAACAGGCATGACTGGAACAAATATGTTCTGAGGAAGGATTTGCTGTTGATGAATCTGATGCTGCTACTGTCCTGTCTCTTGGGCAGTGTGCAGCGTTGGTCTTGGAGGCTGAAAGGCAGGCTGGCAGCAGCTGTGCCCCTGGCTATTACAGCCGTGACCTGAAGTTCATAGGTCTGTGTGGATGTAGCAATTCCAGGACAGTAAACAAACATCCTGTAAATTTGCCAGTGTGGTAGAGCTCCTAATAGCCATATCTTGTTTTGCACAGTTAAACAGAAAGCAAAATACGAATTAGAGCAGCCTTCCAGATATTATTACCTCTCTGTGTTTGTGTCTCTGTGTGTACACATGGAAGGAGCATCAAGAGTTGCTAAATCAAGGTGAACTCTTTCTGAATTATAGATGGTTGCTGTCAAACCCGATGATGTATATGCCATGAACCCACCTAAATTTGACAGAACTGAGGATGTGGCCATGTTGACCCACCTGCATGAACCTGCCATCCTCTACAACCTCAAGGACCGCTACAGCTCCTGGATGATCTATGTTAGTTCCCTGTCATGGCAAAGGAGAAAATCCAGGTGCCAGGAGATGGACTTCACTGACTCTTTTTTTTTTTTTCATGCAGACCTACTCGGGGCTCTTCTGCATCACTGTCAACCCCTACAAGTGGCTGCCGGTGTACAACCCGGAGGTGGTGTTGGCCTACCGAGGCAAGAAGCGCCAGGAGGCCCCTCCACACATCTTCTCCATCTCGGACAACGCCTATCAGTTCATGCTGACCGGTGAGCTTTTCTGTTTTGACCAGACTCATAGAAAACAACTGTGTCAGAAACACTGCTTCTGCCAAATACCTTCCCTTGTCTGCCATGGGCTCGGTTGCCTTTCCCATCTCCTGCACGGGTGTGCTACCTGAATTCTTTGTTTTGCATCACCTTGCAGATTATCTCCTTGGGTTCACAACTATTGTACTGTGGAATTAGATGTGTCTTTTTTTATCGCTAGGTGATATAAAACCAGCTCCAGACATTTTTCCCTGAATCCCGAAATAGGTTTTCTATTTTTGAAGTGCTGCACTGTTGTACTGTACATTATCTGTATTTCTGGTCTAAGTACCGAGCTAAGCACCATAGCAGGAAGCACTGCAAGGGGCAGGTGTGGTTGGATAGGACACGCTATCTGGGAAGTCCCCAGTCAGCACACCAGCATGTAGCTTCAAGCAACAGCAGGTGGTTTCAACAGAGCTGGAAGAAATATTTTCACCAAAATAATGGGCTTAGTTTGATTGTTTCCTGTCCTGTGTTAAATAGTAATAAAGGTAAAGAATGGTAAAGATAGAAGCAAAGAGGAGAGTGCAGGATGGAACATAAGCAGAAGAGAGAAGATGAAAAGTGGAGCACAGGTTGGGGAAGAGAGGAGGAGAAGATAACCATGCATCCTTTCAGTTTTGTTTGCAGAGATTGTGGTTTTTTCCCTTTGAGGGACACTGGGTCATGGGTTACATGAGAACTTGCACTTTTCCGTACAGCTTCTCTGACTGCAGTTATTTTTCCCTTTGACAGATGATGAAAATCAGTCTATCCTAATCACGTAAGTACATCTGTCGCTTTGAACTTTGTCTTCTACAAAAAGTGGGTGGATAATTCTTTGCTCTGTGCTTACTTTTGACAGCGGAGAATCCGGTGCCGGGAAGACTGTGAACACGAAGCGTGTCATCCAGTACTTTGCAACAATTGCAGCGAGCGGGGACCTAGCCAAGAAGGAGGAGTCCTGGATGAAGGTTTGAGGAAGAAAGGCTTGGCAGAGGGGCAGTTTGGGATGTTATCGACTTATGGCTGCAAAAACATTTACTTCAAAATATGAAATATCATTTATTAGCTTCAGCCACTCTCAAGAGACAGTAAGACCAGGGGCTGATATGTGGTTAGGACCACAACAAATACAAGGCACCAGAGCTGCCACTGGTGTCCTGGAAGAATCAGAAGCTCCAGTGTCTTCACACAGAGCACTCTGTCCCTGTGGCCGAGAGATGAGAGCTCTGACCATGGGAGAAATTTTGTATAAGAGAAAAATGAATTGTCTACCGTTTACACACCATGCTGGTTCTTGGTGCTGCGGTAACACTGTACAGCTGAAATGGAGGGCACGTGGCTGCACATGTAATCAGGCAAGCCACAATATAGTCACTCTTTCCTGCCGCATAGTCCATGGTGTTTTTCAATAATTATTCAAATATTCTTGCAGTGTACGCTGAAAGATCAAATCATCAGCGCTAACCCACTGCTGGAGGCCTTTGGGAATGCCAAGACTGTGAGAAATGACAACTCCTCACGCTTTGTGAGTCATCGTGTTTCTCTCTGCTCTCCTGCATTGTTAATCCTAGCTGCCTGCTTGTTCCTCGCAACTGGGAGCCACTGGTCTGCGGGATAAATGTTCTTGGTGCAAACTTCTGGTTTGTTTGTCAGACGCTGATGTGTTTACAGCTGTTTCATGCTCACAGCTGCGTGGGCTGCAACAAGTTGTTCCCTGTTATCTGTGTTTGAATATCTAAGATAGGTCAGGCAGGTTTGAGATGCTGTCACTGAGATTCAGGAAAGGAAGGAAAACAGCCTGGCCTGTTACCCTGAGAATGCTGCACTGACCACTACTTTTGTCTGCTTGCCAGGGCAAATTCATTCGTATTCATTTTGGTACCTCTGGAAAACTGTCCTCTGCTGACATTGAGACCTGTGAGTACATGATGGGGCCTTACTGCTTTACTATAAAGTAAAGAAGAGCTTGAAAAATTTATATGTGCATACATATTACAGACTTGCTGGAAAAGTCAAGAGTCACTTTCCAGCTGAAAGCTGAGAGAAGCTACCACATCTTCTACCAGATCCTCTCCAACAAGAAGCCTGAACTGCTTGGTAAGGACAGCCATCACCTGGTGATGCTTTACAGTAAAATCAGTATGGGAAATTTTCCCCCAAATGTGCCAGCTCAGTGACAGAGGGTACTGTGGCACCTGCTGGCCTAGGGCCACATGTCACAAGCACCCAGCTTCCCTTTTTGGCAGGTGCCTCAGACCGTGCATTGAAGCTTTGGCCACGTGCTTATTCATGTAATCCAGCATCAACAATGCCTGGGTTACCAAAGCTGTACACGGCACTTTTATCTCTGTATAACAGTGTCACGTTAGGGGTTACTCCACCTCCAATTTATCTTCCCTGGGTAAGTTCTAACATAAACTGTGTGCAGGTGAGGTGTGGGGGTGGCTAGTTTACTCTGCCTTACACCTTGCTGTTCTTGCTTGTGTGGAAATTCCAACTGATATGGGCCAGATCCTGTGAGTAATCTTCAACAGAAAGGTAAGAAGTTCCCTGGGTGCAGGATGGCCAGATATTGTGATCTACAAACCATCTATCTAAACTCTTTATCACATAGGCAAAAGTTCTTCCCCATTTCCAGTACAGCCCCTCCAGCCTTTTCCCCCTTCCCACTGCCGTGGCATACCCTACCCGTGCCCCGCATCTCTCCCAGACCCTTCTGCCACACGCTCAACTACTGCACCCTCACTCCACCCTGCCCATCCCTCCCAGCTCTCCACAGAACATTTCCCAAGGTGGAGTTTCTCCCTGCATCCTCCCATTACGTGTCTTGCCGACGTTTACCACCTCCTTCTTCCCTTCTTCCCAACTGCCGTGCCCCAGAGGACTGCATGTCTGTACAAGGACACAGACAGATTTATCTTCAGCGTATGGGGGACTTCTCTCTGGCGTGCTGCACAGCACCGCTGCACACCTGCACACCTTCAGTTCTGCTCTTACTCTGCTCTAGGATTCAGGACTGAAAACAAGTTAGAATTTTGATCTCAATTAGATGGCGATAAACACACATGCTTGTATTACTTACGTGCATCAGCACACAACACCAGCAGGTGCAAGGGGCATTCAGGATGGATTAGTAGATGTCACATATGAGGACAAGCCTGTACGAGTCTTACCTAAAAATATCTTTCTTAAAAATAATTTATTTGGATGGCCCTTGTTCCTTGTTTGCCAGAGCTGAATGTTCAGTTCCCAGTTCACAGCATATTAAACTGGTAGGACTGAGAACTCACCTGGGACTTTCTGCTCATCCAGTGGAAGGCAGATGAATGGCTTTACTCTGTCTTTCCTGTCTCTTAATAGAAAAAATTGGGGATGCAAAAGGAAAAAGAGCCTGTGAAACCTTGCTGAGCCGTTGTTCCATTTTCGCTGCCAGTCTGGCTCTCACTCCTTTGTTTGCCTTTCAGAGATGCTCCTCATCACAGCCAACCCGTATGATTACCCATTCATCAGCCAAGGGGACATTTCTGTGGCCAGCATTGATGACCGGGAGGAGCTTGTTGCCACAGATGTGAGTACATTTAGCAAGGAGAGGCAGTATCACTTTTACCATCACCACTGTTCTAATCAGCTGATCTACCCGGTGTGCAGGCAGCCATTGACATTTTGGGCTTCAGCTCTGATGAGAGAATGGGGATTTACAAACTGACAGGAGCAATCCTGCACTACGGGAACATGAAATTCAAGCAGAAGCCACGTGAAGAGCAGGCAGAGCCGGATGGCACGGAAGGTAGTACCTTCATGGCTTGGAGAGATGTATTTCCAACTGTCTTCATACCATTTTTCACTAGAAATGCATGGAGTCTTCCAGGAAAGAACCAGTTGTTCCTCGATGAATGTAAGAAAAAAAAAAGGTTCAGCCTTCAGCTTACCACACCCTGTAGAGTTGCTTTCTGCATCCACTTTATTCCTGCTGAAGGACCCTGCGTGTGGGACACCTTGCTGTGGCGTGCACCAGTTTCTGATAGCAGATCCGGATGGGTTCTGCTTGGGTGATGTTGTGGAGAAGTGGCTTGAAGGGAAAACCACTCTGTTGCCCCATCACCGATGCATGCACTGGTTTTACCGTGCCTGTTGGTGCTGTTGTAGCCACTCAATCACGAGGGTGAGCCCAACAAGCCTTTTTGGAAAAGTAAATAAGAATGCCAATGAAGCTTTGTGGGTAGGGTAAAGCCAACCAGTCTGCCAAGTTTCAGAGTGAGCTCTGGCTGGTTCCAAGGAATTCGGCCTGTCCCAGCTAAGAAGAAAGTTTTTCAGCTTTTTTTTTTGTTTGTTTGTTTGTTTTACAGAGGCTGACAAAGCAGCGTACCTGATGGGCCTGAACTCAGCAGACTTGCTGAAAGCTTTGTGCTATCCCCGGGTGAAAGTGGGAAATGAGTATGTCATGAAGGGTCAAACAGTGGATCAGGTGAGTGTCAGGGAGCAGCAGGGACCATCCTCTCCCTGAGGGGCTGGAGTGGGTGCAGGTCACAGCTGGGTATCATCAGGACCATTAAGGCCTATTAGTGCACTCTGTGGGCTGATGGCACGTGTGCATGGCTTTATTCTGGTGATGCACTAGCGGTGCTCTGACACAGCTGTGTGAACCATCTCCTTGCAGGTGCAGCAGGCTGTGAATGTAATTTCCAGGTCAGTCTATGAAAAACTCTTCCTGTGGATGGTGATGCGCATCAACCAACAACTGGATACAAAGCTGCCAAGACAGCACTTTATTGGCATCTTAGACATTGCTGGCTTTGAGATTTTTGAGGTTTGGTTTTATATAGCACTCTCAGACTTCTGGCTATCTTTAAACACTTATTTATCCTTTTCTTTGACTTTTCTGACTTCTCCTTATCCTCATCCCAATGCAGCCCTGGAGAACAAGGCTGAAGCTGCTTCTGCCATTGTAGATCCACCAGCCACTTTGCAAGAGAAAAGAAACAGCTGAAGCATAGTTGTGAAGCTGCTGACTCCCTCCCCACAAAATCTCTATTTAGTGACGTTAGTGTCTCCCCAAAAAATTGCCAATTTAGGCTACATCAACCATGTGCTGCACAGCACAGCTTTTCTGTAAGCCTGAACCACCCATGATATATTCTTTATGCTATTACCAAAACCTTTCAGGGGTAGTCTTGCTGACCTTGCCCTGACATCACTATGAAATGAATTGAATAGAGTCAGTTTAACAATATTAACACATTTGCTCAAATATTAGTTCAACAGCCTGGAGCAGCTGTGCATCAACTTCACCAATGAGAAGCTGCAACAGTTCTTCAACCGCCACATGTTTGTGCTGGAGCAGGAGGAGTACAAGAAGGAAGGAATTGAGTGGGAGTTCATTGACTTTGGGATGGACCTGGCTGCCTGCATTGAGCTCATTGAGAAGGTGAGTTTCTTAGGCAGCTTGTGCAATCACACAAATCATATCTGGAAGGAGTTCTTGGGAGTGTTTGCACTGAGTGCCTTCAATACAACCTGTGTGAAGCTTCCGGGTCTCCTTACCTCTTCCTTTCCTTGAAACGTGACCCTGGTGACTGACTAGAGGTGTATTCTGCCTTCTGAGAAGAAATTGCTTTTATTTCTCCGTTCTGTCTTTTTCTCTTCCACAAAATTATATGGTCAGTTGTCATGTCATTTCATACCCCAGTTGTCTTCTGTCTTTGTGTCCTTCTCAAGTTTTCCTCTCAGTTAAACTGAAATATAAGAAAGCCTCATGTCTTCTTGCTTTTAGCTCGTTCTGGATAAGGAGAAGACACTACTGTATTCCAAGAAAATACTGCACAGTTTTTGCTTGGCTCACTTTGTTTTCTGGCTGATGGCTTGGTAGCTCAAATCTCTATGAAAATCTGGTGCTTTTGAATATCTTGCCAGCTTTTTTTCAGAAAAAAACTTACTTACCTGCTCCTCCCAAGCTAATTCTCTGTAAAATACCTCCAATACTTTACTTTTAGCATTTATTTCACTCCATATTATTATAACTTGAATTCATCTTATTTGAAAACACCTTTTTTCTATTCAGCCCATGGGCATCTTCTCCATCCTGGAAGAGGAGTGCATGTTCCCCAAGGCAACTGACACCTCTTTCAAGAACAAGCTCTACGACCAGCACCTGGGCAAGTCCAGCAACTTCCAGAAGCCCAAGCCTGCCAAAGGCAAGGCTGAGGCCCACTTCTCCCTGGTGCACTATGCTGGCACGGTGGACTACAACATCACTGGCTGGCTGGAGAAGAACAAGGACTCCCTGAATGAAAGTGTTGTGGGGCTGTATCAGAAATCATCAATGAAAATTTTATGCAGTCTTTATGCCACCTTTGCTTCCATAGATGAAGGTAAGATCAGAGGACTATGTCTCCTGTCTGGTGTTTCCAGCTGTAGCTATCACCTGACTTGAATCGGTGTTGTCAGTATTTGTGCTCTATGTATTAGATGCACAATTATAATGCTGTCAAAGGGATCTACAACAATACCTCAGTTGGACTGTCATCTCATTTTCCAGTTGAAAATGGTGGTATTAAGAAGAAAGGAACCAAGAAAAAGGGCTCTTCCTTCCAAACTGTCTCTGTACTCTTTCGGGTAGGTGCGTTCTCTGGCACAGCACGGGCCAGCTGCAGGGACCGCCGAGAAGGCAGTCCTGTCAGATCTGTCTGCACTGGCTCACCATTCCCACTTTCCCTGTTGCCATATGATACTGTGGAAAGTTACCTTTGGGATCTGGTAAAGCTTAATTTGAATTCTGCTTTGCTGATGAGGTCCAATGGGATGATGGTCATGTGCTTTGACCAGGTTACAGAGTTCCAAGACAGCCCAAAGATTGTCTTGGCTTTGACCTTTGGTGCTAACAGCATCCTTCCCTTCTTTGGCTGTAACTGGCTGCCTCCAGGGTGGGTCTCTGTGTGGCCCCCGGTGCCTTGCAGTCACTGTGGGCAACACGAATTACATGTTGCAGCCCCCCAATGCTAGTGTGACACATCTGTATCCTGGGGCCAGGAGCAGGCTCAGCCCTGCCTGACAGAACGAGGAACGCAGCCTTCACCTGGCTGTGACGTGGGTAATGTCAGCATTGCATGAAGTGATTGAAGAACCGCAATGCTAACAAAAGCTGTCCTGCAGAGCAGATGACCTCTGATGTCATAGACAAACATTGATTTTGTGGCTCAAGTCTCTTTTAATTATACATAACGAATATACTTAAGTAATAAAACCAAAAAAATCAACCCATTCTTTCATTCGATCAAAAGTTTGTTTGATCAAGGAAGACCACTGTTGGTATCCTGGAATATTGTTGCTTTCTTTCCATCTGTGTCCTGATTAATATGTCTTTATGATTCTAGCTGGTAAGGACACATTTTCATTTTAAGACAGGAGGAAAGCTTATCAATTGTATCTACTGTTAGTAGCTATTTACTTTGATGCCTACACAGGGTTGTAGAATATTCACTAGAAGAGTAAGGAAAAGATTCTGAATTTGTATTTTTCATTAGAGTCAAACCATATGGAGAATATTAGCATTATGTCTTGAATTAATACAGACTTTGCGAATGATCTCTTTTTTACAGGAAAATCTAAATAAGCTGATGTCCAACTTGCGAGCAACTCATCCTCATTTTGTGCGTTGTATCATTCCTAACGAAACAAAGACCCCAGGTAATTCATAAAACATAGATTAGAAATTGGCAGAAAGACCAATTGACCAGTGCTAGAAAAATGAATATATCCCCATGTTGCTCTGTCATAGGGCTGATGAATCACAAGCTTGTTCTGCACCAGCTGAGATGTAATGGTGTTCTGGAAGGCATTCGAATCTGCAGAAAAGGATTTCCCAGCAAGATATTATATGGGGATTTTAACCAGAGGTCTGTGATAACGTTCTTGTGTTTGAGCCCAATTCATTTGAGAGGAGAGTCTTGCTAAACAAGTCAATGATACAGTTCTTAGGAAAGTACTATTTTAATATTTAACAACCATGGAAAGTATGAAGACATATCTAATAGCAGGGTCTGTGGGGGCAGTGTCCACCCAAATGCCAGTGTAAATGCAGGTGTAAAGATTTCTGAAAATGCAGGAACTTGTCGTCTAAAAGATAGGCTTAAAGCAAGAGAGCAAGGGACCTGAAAAAGGATGTTGTCAAGGTAGAAGTGAAGTATACCTTTCCTGCAGTGAGGGTGAACAGCTTACCTGGGACACTCTCAAGGTTTGAAGGCTTCGAATAAGATTGAAATGTCTTTAAAAAAAATATTACTATATTAATCACAAGAAGGGGGCTGGATGAACACGGCATTGGGAGGATGGTGTGCCTGTGTTATAGAAGAGGTCAGAGAGATAATTTTAGCAGGCCCCCTATTCTTAAAACTCATTAATTTTTTGAGTTCACAGCTAACCTAGTGAACTGGCCCCTTGATTAGTGTAAATGACTGTGGCATAGATGAGCAGAGTCTCTCAGATCCAGAGAACAGACCGTCCGTGCCTTCACTCTCTGAGGGATGTAAGACATGCTGGGAGCCTACGGAACTGACCAGCTTCTTACTGCTTTGCTGTTTAAGGCTGGAGGTGTGAGTCAGACTCAGCCTTCCCCTGTACCTTCAGAGTGACAGCTATTCTTGTAGCATCCTGTGCACTAAAATGATGCCGATGGTTAAGCTTTTTCCTTTATTTTGTCAGATACCGCCTTCTGAATGCTGGTGTCATTCCAGAAGGACAGTTTGTTGATAGCAAGAAGGCATGTGAAAAGTTGCTGTCTTCCATTGAAATAGATCATACTCAGTACAAATTTGGACACACTAAGGTAAACATTTAGTTTTTCCACACAATGAGAAATCATCCATTGCATTGAAATACAAGCCCAGCAATGACTGATCTCTGTTCTTTGGTTGCAGGTGTTCTTCAAAGTAGGTTTGCTAGCTGTCCTGGAAGAGATGAGAGATGATTGTTTAGGACAACTGATCACACAGACACAGGCTTTATGCAGGGGATACCTCAGGAGACTTGAATTTAAAATAATGCTGAAGCGAAGGTGTGTGTCTTCTGTGAGGTCTGATGTCTCAAAGCTGTGCTTTTTTCACAGTACTGATGGATCACTTCGATTTCAGGGATTCCATCTTCTGCATTCAGTACAACATCCGTGCGTTCATGAATGTCAAGCACTGGCCCTGGATGAAGTTGTTCTTCAAGATAAAACCCCTCTTAAAAAACGTGGAAACTGAGAAAGAGATGGCCATGATGAAGGAAGAGTTTGAGAGAACAAAAGAAGAACTGGCTAAATCAGAAACCCAGAGGAAAGAACTGGAAGAAAAACTGGTGACTCTGGTGCAAAAGAAAAAGCACCTGCAGCTGCAAATACAGACTGTACGTAATTTAAAATATTCTGGCTCCTGAGATTACATCAGTTTTGTATGAGTGTTCAGGAAAGGTCTGAATGGAAATTCTGTTATTTCATGTTCCTGTTGCATAATGGGCAGGTGATTTTTGCACGTGTCAATGCCAATGTGTGATAACAAAACACGTTTCTGTTTTCTTTAAAAAGGAAAATGAAAATTTGGCTGATACTGAAGAGAGATGTGACCAGCTGATCAAATCAAAATTCCAGCTGGAAGCAAGATTAAAGGAGTTAGTGGAAAAACTGGAGGATAAAGAGGAGATAAATGCTGATCTGGCAGCCAGAAAGAGGAAACTGGAGGACGAATGCTCTGAGCTGAAGAAAGATATTGATGACCTTGAGTTAACATTGGCCAAGGCTGAAAAGGAAAAGCATGCCACAGAAAACAAGGTATTTTTTATTTCTGCTTTTTGCATGTTTAATAATAGTTGCGCTATCTATACATAAGATGTAAAGGTGCAGTCAACTTGAACAATAACGTGATGCTGTATAAGGAAACCTATAGGTTTGATGTTAAATTTGCTCACCTCTATTGTGCAGGACAACCAACCCGTAAGCATACAAAAATGCTTTAAGATGAAAGTTCAGGGTTGCTTTGTGACTTCAGAAGGGTTGATAGATAACAGAGATTATATAGCTTGACCATATAATGCAACTAATGAAGTCTCTTTGGTAGCCTGGCAAAGAGTTTATTTCCTTTGTGTGATCGCTAGCCTATATCAAAGACAAAATTGTTAATGATCTTCAAGTATTTTGCCTTACAATAGGTTAAAAATCTAAATGAAGAAATGACAGGTTTGGGTGAGACTATTGAGAAGTTAGACAAGGAGAAGGCGGCCCTGCAAGAAGCCCACCAGCAGGCACTGGATGACCTGCAAATTGAGGAGGACAAAGTTAATTCCCTCACCAAAGCCAGGATCAAGCTGGAGCAACAAGTGAACCATGTGAGCATGTTCAACACAAGAAGAAGGGGCAGATTGTTCAGTTGTTCCATCAGTCATCTTTATATATGTTTATGTTACAGGTTGAAGGATCTTTAGAACAGGAAAGAAAAGTTTGTATGGATCTTGAACGAGCAAAGAGAAAGCTTGAGGGAGACTTGAAACTTTCCCAGGAAACCATAATGGATCTGGAGAATTCTAAACAACATTTAGATGAAAAATTAAGGAAGTATGAGAAAAAAAGTCTGTGTCAAATTTACTATTTGATTTTAACTGGACTTACTTTCTTTTTATTAAAATAACATTTCCTTCACAGGAAAGACTTTCAGTTTAACCAGATGCAAAACAAGATTGAGGAACAGCAGAATTCAGGTACTCAATTGCAGAAGAAGATCAGAGAATTGCAGGCAAGAGAATTTGTATAAGTACTTCATCATTACTGTTTGCTTCTTTAAACTGTAGTAGCATGAATAATGCTTGTCCAGAGTTGGTAACTAGTAAAATCTCTGACCTAGTCACAGTAATTAACTTGATAGGTTGTAATAATTTTCTCCACGCAACTGCAGTGGGTTGACCCTGGCTGACCACCAGCTACCCACCGAGCTGCTCTATCGCTCCCCCACTCAGCTGGATGAGGGGAGAAAAATACGACAAAAGGCTCATGGGTCGAAGTAAGGATGGGGAGATCACTCACCAATTACTGTCACAGGCAAAACAGACTCAACTCAGGAAAATGAATTTAATTTATGACCAACCAGAGCAGAGGAGGGTAATGAGGAATAAAAGGCTGCCCATGGATCACGGCCTCCTTCGGGCACCCCCTGCCCGGCAAGGGGTCCCACACGGGCTGTGGGGGGACACCTGCTCCCCCGTGGGTTCCATGGGTGGGAGCACAGCCTGCCCGGCCAGGGCCTTCCCGCGGGATGCCCGGGAACCTCTGCTCCACACCTGGAGCCCCTCCTGCCTCCTCCTGCCCTGCCCGGGGGGGCTGCAGGGCCGCTGCTCTCACTGTTCTCACTCCTCTCTTCTGACTGCTGCTGGTGTTGTGCAGGGTTTTTCCCCTTTTTCAACCCGCTCTCCCCAAGGTTCTGCCATCGGTGCTGGGCTGGGCTGTGGCCAGTGGCGGGTCTGGCTGGGAGCTGGCTGGCCCGGGCTCCATCGGCCACGGGGGGCTTCTCGCAGCTTCTCACATGCAGCACTCCTGTAGCCCCCCGCCACCAAAGCCTTGCCACGCAAACCCGATACAACAACAGAAAGCTGTGATCTGAAGGTAGCGTGCATTGATCCGTATAGGTCTTTTCCCATTGGTAAGCCTTTGCCTACATTGGCAAAACAGTAAAATTTAAAGGGACTTTGTTTTGCTTATAATCTCCAAAACAATGGGCTTTGTGTTCTACTATGAGAGTAATGCATTAGCCTAAGCATTGAATTATCTGGTCCCTTATTAATTCCTGATGTGATGTCTCCTCATTACATAGGCCCGTGTTGCAGAGCTGGAAGAGGAGATTATGAGTGAGAAAGCAACGCGGGCAAAAGCAGAGAAGCATTGTGATGAGCTGGCTAATGAGCTCGAGGAAATCAGTGAAAGACTTGAAGAGGCTGGAGGAGCCACCACGGCTCAAACTGAACTTAACAAGAAGCGTGAGGCAGAATTTCAGAAGATGCGTCGCGACCTGGAGGAGGCCACGCTGCAGCACGAAGCCACGGCTGCGGCCCTGCGCAAGAAGCACGCGGACAGCACCGCTGAGCTTGGGGAGCAGATCGACAACCTGCAGCGAGTGAAGCAGAAGCTGGAGAAGGAGAAGAGTGAGCTCAAGATGGAGATTGACGACTTGGCCAGTAGTACAGAGACCATTGCTAAGTCCAAGGTGTTTCTTTATAAGCGAAATACATGAACTGGCAATATTTCTGTCTGGTGGGGCCGTAACGCAATACACACACACGTACGCAGTTTCTACTTTCTTCTTCTCTTTAAGGCTAATCTGGAAAAAATGCACCGCTCCCTGGAAGACCAGATGAGAGAGGTAAAAGCCAAATTTGAGGAAAACCAGAGAAATACAAATGACATGGTGATACAGAAAGCCCAGCTCCAGACAGAGTCCGGTAAGGAAGGCACAAAGCTCTGCTGAGGGGAAGTTTTTCCCTTCTCAGGTGGTACCGCATGTGAGACCTAGCTGTAACCAAGGTGCGTATTCTCCTTCCAGACTCATTGGTACAGGCAGAGACAACGTTAGAAATAAATCAAAGGAAATGAGTCGATGAGTGACACTTTAAAGTTCATAAGCCAATTGTAAGCATCGTTTGCTTAGGTAAATAATTCCCCAAATGATGTGATATAGCTCGCTGATTCTGTGCAGGGGGACTGGGAATTTGGGACAGTCCCAAATGATTTGATCAACTTGTTAGAACTGCACTTTCTCATCCAAGAGTGTACGTATTCACTGCGTGTACAGTATCTCTGTGTGTGTTACTCTCATGAAGCTTGTTCATGCTCCCACACAGACTTCTTGGAACAGTGTGAATGATGAGTGTGAATGCTGCTCGGTCTGACCAACTGCAAGGTCAGAGATCTCAAATTCAAATGTCACTGAATTGACTTTAACCTTCTGAATTTTAGAGATTATATGCAATAGCAGATCAGGGAGTGCTGACACATGCTGTTCTAGCAGCTAAGCCATAGGGCTACACCTGCCATGAAAACCCTTTTAATGTGAATTTATATGAACTTATATGAATGAGCTCTATAGGCACATCTGTATGTGGATGGTGATACAGTTACAAGGGAACAGCAGACCAAAGAGGGCCCAGCATATGAAAGTCTCCCAAAATCTGCTAACCTTTAGAGGCTAACAGTCCTGATGAATCCACAAGAACTGCCAACCTCAGAACACCAAGACCTGCCAGATCAGCCCAAGGCCACTGGCAAACACCAGCATTGACAATGGGCTGTGTAACTGGGTCCGCATCCGAGAGGGCGGTGACTGCCCTACACAAAGACTGCAGGATTATACGTGCCACCTGATGAAACCAGGAGCCCCTGAGGGGTTTTCTGACCGAGCGCTGGCCCGTCAGTACAATCCTCTGCTTCTGAGCAGGGAACTGGGGTTGGCCATCCAGGTGTTGCTCCTGCTAGGGCTAGATGGGTGAGTGTGTGTGTGAGTGAGCTGAGAAGAAATAAGCGAATGTGCTGTGTTCAAGGTTTCCTGGCATTAATAACAGCTTGAGGCTAATAACTGTAGCAACTTTATTAATGAAAGGTGTTCAAATAAATACTGGTTGTGATCTGTGACTCCCCCATTTCCATCCCTTATCAGGGAAAAGGGAATTTACAATAACTTTTGATGGAAAATGTCGTGTGGGAACACACAGACCCTAATCAAATTCTTTCTTCTTTTCTTCGGAGTGATCTTTTTGAAGTGATCATGCTTGCAAGATGATTCTGTAAGTCTGACCAGTTCGTTTTAATGTCACTGTGCATAGTGCTTAAGGGAATTCTTAGGATGAAACTGAAAACTTGAGAAAAAAATCTGAAGTAGCTCAGGAAAAATCTGAAGTAGCTCAGGAAGAATCTGAAGGTGATGATATTGGAGGGCTACAAGAATACCCAAGAATTCTAGAGATGACAGTATGGGCTATAGACACCTCTCCAAGAAAGGAGAGATGTGTTACTTCAGCCCACAGGATAGAGGCTGGCGTAGAATAAATGTTTTCCAGTCAAGTAACTATTGATAACAGGAGTAGGAAAGCAGAAGAAACTGCCTAAACCTGTGCAAAGTGGTAGAGAGCATTGAAGTTTTTAGTAGAAGACACGGTAAAATGGGCTGTGAAGAAAATGCAGAATAAGCTAGAGAGAGTGATACAACTTAAAGAGAAATGTCGACACCTAAAGACAGGATTTCCAGTTTCCCTAATGTTCTTTTAAAAAAGGATGTCAGTGTAGAAGAAGTTTAGGAGGGATGACAAACAAGAAAGGAAAGAGAAAGGAGGGTCTGAAACCACAGAGAAACTAAGTGCTATGCACTTAAGGAGTTAAAGCTGAGAGAATTGTGGGTTAAGTATGTATATATGGAGGTCTGAATGAACAGTGATTAAATCAGAATAGGAGTAACACCGAAGGAGATAAATAGGTAAGTGTTGAAGGAGACATACCTGTCTCATAGTTTCATTACTAACCCCTGCATTATTCTAAAAGTAAAGATGACGATAAAAACATACATGCAAGGAGAATGGTAAAATAAGAGTGGTAGAAGTGTTTACATAAAGGTAACAACTGATAAGATAAACAACACTGTGTGATTTCACTTGTCTGTAACTTATTTTTATTTATATATGAATGTTTTCAAGATGGTTAATCTGGACCAGAAGGTTCTGGAAACTTGTCTTCTCTTGTCACAGGTGCACTAACTCGTCAACTTGAAGAGAAAGAAACCATAACATTGCAACTGTCCAGAAGCAAGCAGGCAATTACATACCAAAATAATGAACTTAAAAGACAGCTAGAGGAAGAGATCAAGGTAGTGCTGACTCCTGAGCACATGCTAAGGCTTTGAAATATACCAGGTCCTCAGTTTGTTTATAAAACATTTTTGGAAGTTTGTAAATATTGCCGCCTACAGTCCAACACAATAAAATTACTACTGGGCAGGATGTGTACAGTAACCTTGGGGTTTAAGTGCTTTGCTAAGGAGGTCTCTGACCTGTTAAATGTGGTTTCCCTTTTGCTGACGTTTTTTAACTTTAAAGCTCTAGTTTATGTGATTTCATTTGCTTCTATAGCCCCAGGGAAGAAAAGCTACAGAATGTGCCAAGGTGAAAGCATCACTCTTGGTCTTTTCTAGTGGTAGAGCTGAGAAAAGTTTGTTGCAGCTGAAGGTAGCGGCCTGGACACTTATAACCTCTGGTCCTTTGTCTTTTGCCCAAGCTGCAGTGACTATATTTTTAGCATGCAAGGTCATGGGGTTACCTACAGGTTGCAGTTAACATAAATACTTGATATTATGGGTAATTTTTAGGCCAAGAACGCGCTGGCCCACGCCTTGCAGTCTGCTCGCCACGACTGTGACCTGCTGCGGGAGCAATACGAGGAGGAGCAGGAAGCCAAGGGGGAGCTGCAGCGCGCCCTGTCCAAGGCCAACAGCGAAGTGGCCCAGTGGAGAACCAAATACGAGACGGACGCTATTCAGCGCACGGAGGAGCTGGAGGAGGCCAAGTACATAGTAGATGAGATGAACTGTCCAGATGTTATCTACACTGTGTAGAATGTAGACCTACTTTTAGTAGCCTGACCTAAATTATTTTATTGGGGTTTGCATGCACACTTCATTAAAAAACTTCTGATATTGCACTCATTAAATTATGTACGTAATACAATGATTTTTTTAATCATGTGCTTGTTATATTTGTATTTCTTAAGGAAAAAACTCTCTCAGCGTCTCCAGGAAGCAGGACAGCAGGCAGAGGCTGTGAATTCCAAGTGTGCCTCCTTGGAGAAAACGAAGTTAAAGTTGCAGAGGGAGGTGGAGGATCTGAAAGTGGACATAGAGAGAGCAAACATGTTGGCAACTACCCTTAGCAAGAAACAGCAGGACTTTGATAAGGTGATAAATAAACACAGTATATTTTCAATCTAGCCTTCTTAGAAGGCCAAACTAACACTCCCTACATAAGTCAAAACTGAAATCAAGTCGAGTCTCACAGTTAAAAGCTCCTCTAGAGCATGGCAATAAGAATTTGTCCTGTTTTCAGAGACTGCAGTATTTATCTAGTACAGAACACAGCCACAAGTAAAATAAATAAAATACCCCTTTTCAGTACTAGCAGGAAATGAAATTGATGTCTTTCAGGTTGTGACAGAGTGGAAGGGAAAGTATGAGGAGAGCCAGTTGGAGCGGGAAGCTGTCTGTAAAGAATCACACTTGATGACCACAGAGCTTTTCAAAGTGAAAAATGCCTATGAGGAAATCTTAGATCAGCTTGAAACAATTAAGCAGGAAAACAAGGCTCTCAAGCGTAAGTTTTTGGCTGTGGTTTCCCGTTAGCTGTTTGCAGTCCTACCACGACAGCACGCTCTACAAGCTCGCTCATGTCTGCAAGAGGTGCAGTAAGTTACAGGGCTCTGTCACTACTGTTCTGTCAGTTTAATGGGGAATACAAATGTCTCACCCAAAGTGGCCAAGCAAGCCTGTAAAGTGACTAAGCTAATAAAGCAAACGTCCTGGCTCTCCATTTTCTGCTGCAGAGGTGTGGTCAAGGGCATTTAGATGCCACTCCCAGATAAAGCTGGTGCCCTTAAGAGGCTGTGCAGCTCAAGAAAGTGAATTTTGTAGATGCACAGTGAACGTATAATGACGAGACCTGTAATGATACCCTGATGGCCTGTCCAGAGACATAAACACAGGCAGGTATCTTCCAGGCTGTCTGTAAGAAGGGCTGTGAAACCACACTGATGCCCCTGTGTTTATGTCATCCTGCATGATCTGGCTTTATGTTTTTATCTGTACATACATATATGTACACATACAATGGTGTAGGCATGTACGTGTGTGTATACATGTAAGTATAGAGGTATACAAAAGAGTTGTTGAACACAGTCACAAAGCATAGAGTTCAGCTTCTCTGACTACAACAGGCTTATGTCATTCTTATCTCTCAGAGGAAATAGTTGATCTGACTGAACAAATTACTGAAAATGGCAAAATGATGGGAGAGCTGGAGAAAAACAAAAAACAAGCTGAAGCAGAAAAATCTGAGCTGTGGTTAGCTCTGAAAGGGGCAGAGGTGAGTGAGTGTAAATATTTACTGGAAAAAGTAGAGAACAGTCTGAACAGCTTTCTGTTCTCTGTCCTGGGAAGTGGCTGTGTGCAAGGCTGATTGCCATGAAGTTTAGGAGTTTGTGTGAAATTGCTGAGTAACATCACAATGGCTATGTTCTCTAAAATGTTACTTTTGCATTTGTTTTCCCCCTTTTTCTTTTAAAGGCAGCTCTTGAGCATGAAGAGGTCAAAATCCTTGGTGTCAACCAAGAACTGGCTCAGATTAAATCAGAAATCAACAGAAAGATTGCTGAGAAAGATGAGGAGATCGGCCAGTTAAAAAAGAACCATCAGAGAACTGTGGAGACAATGCAGAGTGTTTTGGATGCTGAGATCAGGAGCAGAAGTGATTCCTTAAGGCTGAAGAAGAAGATGGAGGGAGACCTGAATGAAATGGAGATCCAGCTGAGCCATGCCAACCGCGTGGCTGCAGAGGCACAGAAACACCTGCAGGGCATCCAGGGAGCTCTCAAGGTCTTGTTTTACCTTTCTGCTTGATTTACTTTTCAGCACAGTGTCTGAGCAATTCATTAGGACAAAATTGGCTCCTCATATTTAGGACTCGCAGCTGCACTTGGACGATGCTCTGAGGACGCAGGAGGACCTGAAGGAGCAGGTGGCCATGGTGGAGCGCCGAGCAAACCTGCTGCAGGCTGAAATTGAGGAGCTGCGGGCAGCCCTGGAGCAGACGGAGCGGTCAAGGAAGGTGGCTGAGCAGGAGCTTCTGGATGCCACCGAACGAGTGCAGCTCCTCCATACCCAGGTAGTTTGCTTTGCTAAGACAGACGTAGTTTTGTGTTCAGAAATTCAGAGTAAAAACAAATAGTAGTGCATGGTCTCCATGTGTGAGAGACGTAAGGCAGAACTCAAAGCCTCCCTTGTTCTCTTTCACAGAACACCAGCCTTTTTAATACAAAGAAGAAGCTTGAAACTGATATGGCGCAAATGCAAACTGAGATGGAAGATATTACTAATGCAGCAAAAAATGCTGAAGAAAGAGCAAAGAAGGCAATCACAGATGTGAGGATATTACTGTGTTTTTCTCTTCAGATTTTCAGGGCTTCCCAATGGCATTGCTGCTGGGAGTTAATGTAAATATTCTTGCCCCTGGACAAAGAACCAGTCTGTGGGCCTGGCTGAAGAGGCTACATGTCAGAGGATTACAGCAACAGGGAGCTTGTCTGACTGACAGAGGAGTTACTGGGGCTGTTGTCATTGTAATGAACTAAACCCACATTTATTTGGTCTAAAACAACTTTCTCCAGTGCTGCTTGAAGATGTAAACCACAAAAAATTCCTGCAGTATTGAAACCTGTGAAGTGTCTAATGTATTTATCTTTCCAAAATCCTATTTGAGAACTTTTCAAATGAGAATTGTGAATTTTCATTCAAAATTGGTGCTATATCCTCCTGTGCAAGGCCAGTGAAACTCAGCCAGGCAATAGGGTTTGTGTATTATGGGACCCAACCTGCTAACGATTTGCAATGCATAGGATCAAACCAAAATCTTGACACTTAAAAACATTAGAGTTGAAATAGAAGGAGAACTTCCCCACTTGCTCATGAAAAAAAAAAAAGGTAATTTGTGTTCTGTTTGAATAAAACAGAAATAGAGCATTACAATGAATTACACACACACATATATATTTATATATACTCATAAAATTTCTAATGCCATTATTCTATTCTCACAGTTTTCAATTTAGACCTTTTCAGGTATTTTGCTGCCAACGCACTTCGTTGAATTTTACATTACTTTAAAGTCACTCAGTATTTCACCAAAATGCTTAATTTGATTGTGTAGATATCAAATGTGTGAGAGCAAAGTATATTCTGGCTTTGTCTTAAATAACATAGGAAACAGCTGAAAACAATCTGCCTTGCAACACTACCCACCCAAGCTATTGTGGCAACAACAGGGCATGCTCTGAGGTGCAGCACACAGGCTCCATCATGCTCCGCGTGTGTTATGCAGAGAAGCCTCTCAGCTGTGCCATGCCCTGCCCCCAGCTTTGCTGTGGTTCCTGCTCTACGCCATGGCACCTGGTGTCAATGAAGGTCACAGCAATGACCACACAGTGAGACAGAGCATTTACCCGTTCTGTCATTCTATGCTCTGCGTGTGCAGCAAGGCAGATTTTTTCCCATCCTTTTTCCTACTCTTTCCTATCATGTGCCTACCACTATCACATCGCAGAAACATCCCCCCCAAAGTAGGACAGGTGGTGGCAGGAATGGTCAGCAGGCATGAGGACTCAATCCTCAGATGGTACACAGCATGCATTGTTCTTCCACATTCTTCCAGTTTCTTGTGTCATCTCCCTTCCAAGGCAGCCGTGATGGCAGAAATGCTGAAGAAGGAGCAGGACACCAGCGCCCACCTGGAGAGGATGAAGAAGAACCTGGACCAGACGGTGAAGGACCTGCAGCACCGTCTGGATGAGGCTGAGCAGCTGGCTCTGAAGGGAGGCAAGAAACAGCTCTTGAAGGTGGAGACAAGGGTGGGTACCTGCACTGAACATGGGTGTCAAAGATACTTTTCTTCTCTGAGTCATGTGTGAGGGCTCAAGCCAATTGATTGTTTCATCAGATCCGAGAGTTAGAAGCCGAGCTGGAAGAAGAACACAAACAATCTGCAGAGGCTGTGAAAATCACCCACAAATATGAACGGCGTCTCAAAGAACTTACTTTCCAGGTGAGCATAAATAGAAAGCAAGTCTTGTGATGCTTGGTCTCCCAAGGATATATACACATTCCGTTTCCACAGAATGAAGAACACAGGAAGAACATGATGAGGTTACAAGATCTGGTAGATAAACTGCAGATGAAAATCAAATCCTACAGGAGACAAGCTGAGGAAGCTGTGAGTCACTAAACTGAAGTGAATCCTTATCTACTGTTTTCTAGGACTGTCATTTTAAACGTTGTCTCTGTGCCCCAGCATGCTGCTGGATCATTTTTATTTCTTTTTGATTTGCCATTTCAGGATGAACAATCCAACACTAATCTCTCCAAATTCAGAAAAGCACAGCATAAGCTAGAAGAGGCTGAGGAAAGGGCAGGTATTGCTGAGAGTCAAATAAACAAGCTGAGAGCTAAAACCCGAGAAGTCCCCACTACAAAGGTAAGCCTTTGTTGCAGGAGGCAGGCATGCAGTTTGTACTGTTTACTCGAGCAAGTCAAGCAGTAGATTTGTGCCTTGCCAGTGGGTCTAGCCATCTTTCAGAAAGGACAGTTCTGGAAGGAAAGGACTTTGAAGGAAGGCTGAGAGGGTTAGGGTTGTTCAGCGCGGAGAAGGCTCCAAGACCTTATTCCAGCCTTTCAATACATAAAGGGAGCTTATAAGAAAGACATTTTACCCGTCCTGTAGTAACAGGACAAGGGGTGATGGTTTTAAACTGAAAGACGGTAGATTTAGATGGAACATAGGGAAGAAATTGTTTACGATGAGGGTGGTGAGGCACTGACACAGGTTTCCCAGTGAAATTGTGGATGCCCCATCCTTAGCAGTGTTTCAGATCAGGTTGGACAGGGCTTTGGGCAGCCTGGTCTAGTGAAATATGTCCCTGCCTATGGCAGGGGGGTTGGACTCGATGATCTTCAAAGATCCCTTCCAGCTCAAACCATTCTGTGATACTATGATTCTATGAATGTGGCTTCTCGGGCTCTGGTGCCAAGCATGAGCCTTTTGGCTAGTTTCATCACATTGGTTTCAGGTTTAAGAAACTGCCTCATAAAGTGAAAGTAGCGAGAGCCAACCTAACTCCAAAAATTTCTTAACCCAACCTTCCTGTGACTCTTAGGCAGAATTAACATTCTGATTGAGAAATACGCAGCAGCACTGTGTCCCTAGCTGAACTTCCCAGGCAGTTGTCTGTCTCCAACCCAAGACTGTTTGGTACAAGATCTAGAGCCTTTTCCTTAGTGTGACCTGAGCAGGTGTAACACCTTTTGACTTCACTAGTCTAGCTCAGTTTATGGTTGGAGATAAAATACCCTCAGTCCACATTTTTGAAAAATTACTAGCGCCTAGAGCATGTATCCAGGAAATGGCGAACCTTGGCTCCAGGCTGCCTTCTGCTTACCCACAGCATCCTCTTACTCATACAGCATTTTAATTCTGGAAGAGACACTGTGGAGAACGTGCTTTCTCCTGAAGGCTCTGACCTGAAACTCAATGGACAATGTTGGTTTTGTCAGAGGCTAGTGTGTGGCTTGCAGTGTGTCACTTCATGCCATGCAGCAGTAAAAGGCTTTGGACTCCTCAGTGCTTGTCAGGGCATCTTGCCAAGACCCCAGGGGAAGCACCTGGAAGGCTGAGTCCAGGTTCCTGAGCAAAGACATGAGACTACCTTATAGAGGGAATACTGAGTATCTAATTGAATTGAAAGCCCAGACAGGGGGGAGATTTCAGATATATCCTATTGGGCACCCCCAGGTAAAGGCAGGTTGAACATACTGACTATGGGCAACTTTCTGCCCAGTGGGTCAATGCATCCTTTTACTCCCTTCCATGCTTTACATTCATTTCTGGAAATGCTGGGATACTTCTAGTCCCAGAGGACAGGGGTGCAGGTTGTTTGAGCAGTGCACTTCAGAAGAGCCAACAGGTTCTCTATTTCAGTCCATCAGTCCGACAGCATGACATTTGGTCATGTGTGGTCTTAAGGGTTACAGACACCGCTACCTTGACCTGGGCTTCACTTGCACGTCCTGGCTGGATAGTGCATTGAGACAGGTGATTTTAGGGATCAAAAGACTCATCTGGACATGTGTGGACTAAACAAAGTCTCTCCATTCCAGGTGGTGTTAGGAAGTGAAAAATGAGCTTCGTCTGGGATAACTGGAACTTAAATAAAGTGCCTTTCCAGCTGTGGATTTGCAGTAGCTAGAGCTACACTGGTAGGAAGTACTCTTCCATTTACTGATGAACAAAAACATTTTCTGTCACTTTGTTCTACCAGTGTCAATAAAGTAGATATCTGCAACTTTAGATGCTCCAAATGTTGGTGCTCAGGAATGAGAGTAATTTTCTTTCTAAGTTAAGCATAGTCAAAACTGTGGGTTCAAGTCTTACTGCTGCTATGATCGTGTTTGAGCAATTTTGTCCTGGCCTTAAAATCTAGGTGTTCTACAGGCTTCCTCCATACCTCCTGCTTGAAAGCAGATATCCAGACCTTGTTAAATGAAGCAGAGGATAAACTACTGTATGAGCAGATGTGGTATGTTAAAAATGCAATGTGAACAAAATTACAGCATTCATGCCTAGCTTCACTGCTCCTGTTGGACGGCGGACCTGTTTCTTCCATTACCACAAAATAATCAGGAGCCTTAGTCACTTAGCTGGCACCACACCAGGTCAACAGTTCCCTCATGTGCAGCACCGCTGAGATCCTACATGCCAGGCACATCTGGCCCACCTGACCTGCGGTCTTACTTCAGTGTGCAGAAAGGGGGGGTAGAGCTGTACTGTAGGTGGGACCCACTGCTGAACACAGCCTTGTCCAAACAAACAGCCCCCTGTTGCAGCCTATTAGTACATCACTTCCTTGCATCAGATAACCTGGAGATTCACATCTCCAGTCCAGGTTGCATGAACTATGAATGGTATCTCAGTTTGAGAGCAAAACCTCGAGAGCTCAGTACTGATGGTACCACCTAGGAACCACTACGTAAACTAAGGTGGTGTGGCATGGCTTCCCACGTTGGCAAAGGCACTGCCATGCCTGCAGAGCACAGCAAAGCCAACTGACAGAGCAGTCTATCACCCTATCACTGCTTGGACTCCAGGAGTTTGAAGGCCTCTGATGTTTCTCTTTTTTCCACATATTACACAATGGTTGAGGTTGGAAAGAATCTCTGGAGGTCATCACGTCCAAAACCCCCTCCACACCCCCATCACTCCACTCTGGCCCCAGTGAAAACACAATGTACACATGCTTTAGAAGTGTCTGATCTTTCATTTATTCTAGTAAAAGCTGATTGCAATGTATTTTCTAGCAGAGATGTTTTACTTGGCACCATCAGTTCTCCCTGCTGCCTGGGCCCTTCTGTTATTCACAAACACAAGCTCAGTTTGTTTGAGCTCTTTAGTCTGCACTCTAGGATGGGTCTCACAGGACCCTACCCATTGCTTCTTCCTTTATGTGGCTGCTAATGAACTTGTGATCACTGACTGGATTGACTGGTACTGCAGGCTGGGCTCCCCAAGTGTGGGAGTAAGTCTCAGAATCATTGGGACAGTGTCTGCATTGCTTCCACGTGTTGTCTGGGTTCTGACCTCACAGCTTCTGGTTGGACATGCTGTTTCATGTAGCTTCGCACAGTAGTTTAGTGTCACAAAGAGGAGTCTCTCAGGGGTTCCTTGCTAAATCTAGGTCTGGTTGTTGCTGCTGGGGTTGTTGTCAGAGTGTACCGCAGAGCATCCCTTTCTAGGTAGTTTAGGCCACCAGTGGCATTTTCTTTTTTTTTTTTTTTCTCTTTTTTTTCTTTCTTTTTTTTTCCAGTTGTAAGATTTAGAGCATATGATATTGGTAGAAGGTATCTCAGTTACTGACAATTTCCTTGGCATCCTTTAATAGCTGGGGCATTACAGGATTGCAGGTGAGATCAAGAAAGTTGGGCATCTCATTTTTATCTCCTGCATTCAGGCATATCTTCTTGTGTCCTGTCTCAAATCCACACTCCAGGACACTGAGGAGTTGCCATGTTCCCGAGTTAGCAAGTCTGTGCAAGCATCACATTTGTGCAGTATCTCTCTGAACCCACTGGGACACTCATGTTTAGTGCTTTGATTATTATTCTCAACCTTCACAACTGCTCATTATGAATGAGTCAAATGCCAAGATGCTGTAAAGCCTGTGGCACTTCCTTACTTGGGTCCTCAAACCAGAGAGCTTGCAGACCAACTCTGTTGTCGTCAGTCAAGTTGCTCACTCTGTCCCAAGACCTGGGAAGCAGATCATCTGGAAACACCAGCACAGGGATTCCGATTTGCTCAAACATTTAACTTTTGCCCTCAGATTCCCAGCCTGAGATAGAACTATTGCCAGGTTGAGCAGGGTTTGGGGTTACCGATTTCTCCTCTCACCTTGTTCTCCAGAGGTCTGTGAACTACTGCTCTAGTTACAAAGGGATTTTCACATTTCTTTAGGAATATTTGATAATGATTGTTATGCAATGGCCCAAGCTTTCCTATCCTATCACTCTGTCCAAAAAATAACCTCATTAAATACTGAGTTGATGAGCTGCAAGATCTTCAGCTTGTCTGAGAAACCTGTAACTTTGATAAACCTTCTCAGACTAGGCATTAGTTTCCTCAAAAACTGTCCCCACAGCATGATCCTTTCAAAAGGGGCCTCTATCCATTGTTCTGGGTCTGAGACTGTGGGGAACTAGAATCAAATGTTAATTTTTCAGAACCTGAGCCTCATACATGGCACCAAGATGTGCGGGCAAAGCCTTTCTCTTTATCGCCAGCCTGATTGTCAGGTGAGCAGCTGAGGAGGGGCTGTTCACATTGCCCATACCCAGCTGTACTAGCTTGTGATAGACACAGGAAGATGCCCAACGAGCATAGAGATGCCTGGAAAAGCCAGATTGCTGGGGATTGTAGGAGGAGTCAGTTTAACTCATTAGGCTGCTGGAAAAATAACTTGCCCATGAATGAACAGTTGTGCTCTGGTCTGCCAGCTGAACCAAGTCTTCATCTGCAGGAGGGCTGGACATGCCTGAGAATGGCTGAGAAGGCTGGGACTGTGCCAAGGAGCCTTCTTCCAAAAGCTAGCCTCAGATCCATACCCTAAGGGTGTGGGGTTGCATTTAGTGGCAGCACTTTGTAAACTACTTAATATACATTCATTCCCCTGGCCACTTGTTCCTGCCTGCTAATGCTACTGTGCATCAGTCTGGCTGAATGTGGAGTCCCAAAGGAGACTGACTTGGCCAGTTGATCCAGCTGGAAAACTTCTCTCTGAGAGAATGGTTTGTTTTACCCCAGAAAGCTTAATGTGCACGTCCAGTTTTCACAAAGCAACAAAAATGAAACAGAAATAAAAAATAAATTGGACTGAAAGAAACCCATACCAGAAAAAGAAAGAGAATGTTAAAGGGACGGGAATAAGATGGGGAGGGGATTTCTGACAGCTAGAAAGAGGGAAAGAGGCCTCTCAAACATCCAAGATGCCAAAGAGCCATGCACAGGTAGAGTGCTTCAGGTGGTAGGAGGTGAATATGCTCTTGGATGCAACAGATTTGTGTTTCACTTGTGCGCAGTTACACATCCCCTGGCATCGCTCTGGCTCTCGAGGATGTGCTTGCAAATAAAGCAGGCAGCCGTGTGCCCGAAGCTCGGGGACAGGTGCACACCCTCAGGCAGGACTTGCCGTAAGCACGTCTGGGCAGCGCTGAGGGGACTGAGGCCTGGCCTTGCGCCCCCGGCAAATGCACAGCTCCCTCCTGGGCTCTGACGTCCCACCAAATCACCCACCAGCCTTCACGAGGGTCATGCCCCGAGGAGGAGACAAGGCCACAGAGAGCTGTGGAGGTGGCCCATGCCAAGAGGATCAGCCCGTCATTTGTCTCCCTTCATCCTCGGTGTCAAAAGCTCAAAATAGCCCCGCTCTTGCAAGGCTCCTGTGCGGGGTCACGCCTGTTGGTGTGGATGATACGCTTCCACTAATAGCACTCGAAGACATTCCTCAGCGGGTAGGTTGCCTTCTATATCTCAGCACGACGTGCTGCCATGTAGGAGCTGGACAACTGGGTTGTGTCCTAAGACGGCAGATACTATTCTTACCGCAGAGGGACTTGCTCCAGCACAGCTCCTTTCCCAGCCGCAATGCTAAAGATCAGAAGCAGGCCTGATTGTGCTCTCCCCGGTAAGAATATAAATCAAAGCGGCCCCTCTGCAGTCGGTGCAATGAGGCTGTGCTAGACCAGCACCCGGGTGCTCGCCATGCCCTCCTGGGACGTGCTGTGCCCCGGGGAACACAGCAGCCGCCCAGGTGCTTCCAGCGGCCATTTGGGTCTCGGCTTGGGGTGGATGGGGGCATTGCTTCCCCTGTAAAGCAGCAAATTAAAGAAATGCTTGTGGACCTGAAAACCCGTTTATTGCTGATCAGGAAGAGGCTGCAGTCCACGAATCCCTTCCCCGGCGAGGAAGGCAGAGGCAGGGCTTGCTCTAAGCTTGCACCAGGACCAGCAATGTTGCAGAAAGCCACATCCCCCCTCTCAGCCAAGTGGAGCAGTAGCAGCTCATGAACTTGTTCAGATTGAATAGAAGGCTGAGGCCCCAGTGCATTAAGTGTGATTGCAATCATCTGAACTCACCTTCAGGTGACTCTTGTTGCAGAAAAAATTAATAAGCTGGTAAGTGGGAGAAGGTGGAAGTAGGAGTAATCACAGTGCTAAGTGCTAAGGTAGGGTTGATGGCTGAGGTTCAGGGGGCACTTTCTTGATCTTTACAGCTGCTTGACTGTAGGCAAGTGGGGGTCAGTCTCTTCTCCCAGAGAACAAGCGACAGGACAAGAGGAAATGGCCACAGGTTGTGCTGGAGAGGTTTAGATTGGACATTAGGAAAAAAACCTCTTCACTGAAAGGGTGGTCAGGTATTGGAAAAGGCTGCCCAGGGAAGTGGTGGAATTGTCATCCCTGGAGGTGTTAAAAAATGCATAGATGTGGTGCTTAGGGACATGGTTTAGTGATGGACTTGGCAGTGCTGGGTTAATGGTTGGACTTGATGACCTTAAAGGTCTTTTCCAACCTGAATGATTCTGTGATCCTATGAAATGGTGCTGAGGCATGTAGGGAGGAGTCTGGGAGGAAGAGCATGAGACATATGTGAGGAAAAGTGGTAAGTAGTATGGTAGTGCAGGATGCGGGGGTGGAAGAAATGACAACTCAGCATCAGGTTTGGGGAGGAAAGGCCAGGAAAAATCTGAGGGGAAACTGCTGGGAAACACTATAATGTTAATCTGTAAATGACAACCTAACTCGTAACCCACCTTGTGAGAGCTTTGTAAAGCTGAATTTTACTTTTTAAGAAATTATTTACTCTATTTATCTGTAAAGTGGCATGTTGTTTCATTGCTACTGCACATGGCACATACATGTCTCATCGCTCAAGCCAATGCACCAAGCTGTGGGGAGCTCGCTGCACTTCAGAGAAGGAAGCGTCCTCGGGCAACATCTCCCAAACCCAGGAGCACTAGCTGTATTGGGAGGAGGGAGTGAGCAGCTGTGTCTTCCCAGGCATTTGAAGACTTGATGGACTACTTGTAGTCCCCAGCTGGAGCCTGGAACGCCCGAGCACAGCCAGAGCTCAGCTGCCCCAGCCGGCTCCCCAGGCAGGGGAGGCAGCCTGGGTTGATGTCCATCGCCAACAGGAGCTCTCTCTGGCAGGGGGTAAGTGGATAGGGATGGTGCAGAGCGGCTCAAGTTTTGAGTTGTTGCTGTGGCCCACTCCACAGGGACCTATCTTGTGCACAAGTTTTTTTGAAAAATCTTCCAAGAGAAAAAAACAACAACCAGCCTTGAAGTGGAGGAGAAGATGGGAGCAGAACCCAAGTATCTTTGAGCAGTGCTAAGCGCTCCTGCCTATCCTGGGAGGAGGTGGTAGATACGTAACAAGGAAAGGAATGGATTAGTGGTTCTGAGCTGGGGAGGGATGCGTGCAGGAGGAGTAGAGGCTGGGGAAAAATATCCCCACTGACAGCCACTGCTATAAAGCTTGCTGGATTATCAGGATCAAAGTGGAACACTGATGTGAGGAAGATGAATTGCTCACTGCTTTATGGAGAATGAGGGTCATTTTGCATTGACACTCTATCTGTGGAGTGCTGCTGCCTGTCACCTGATAAGGGCTTGTGCAAAGGTCTTGAGAAAAACATCAGTCTGTAGTGGCCATAAACGAACATCTCGGAGAGAAAGTTTAAAATAGATGCAGCTGATGGGCTCATATAGAACTGCTGTCCCGTATGGATGGCCAGGGTGCTCCTGAGCACAAATGCAGCGTTCAAGTAAGAGCAGAGCAAATAGCTGAAAACATTCCCCTTCAGAAACTTTTTGTCAGTGAAGTCAAATTCAAGAGTTCATGCTGTTAGTTCCTGTCAGGAGCCCCAGGAGAGGAGGAACCACCTGAGCCTTGCTGTTAGGGTCTCATGGCTGTGGTCTGCCTCCCCCTACCCCCTTGCCAGCAGCAGAGCCCCAGTGGCAGCACGGTACTGGTGGAGAAATGCAGTTCAGCACAGAGGAAGACTTCGGGAGTGCAGCCCGGAGAGGTACAGTCCAAGCTTAACCAACGTGCGAGGCAGACAGCGGTGTGGGGCCATGGGATGGCTCTGCTCTGAGACCTTGCACCCCCCAGGTCACTGGCCACCTGGAGGCATTTCTCAGGGAGCAGCGGGTGCTTTGAGGGACCTGAGGGACTGATTTGGAAGGAAGGCAACATAGGCCTGCGTTGCTCAGCAAAGCAGTGGTGGAGTGAAGTTGGCACTGCATCTTGAGCTGCAGAAGACTTAGCATATGTTTTATCAGGCCACTGTCCTGATTGAGATGTGAAACACCCTGGTTGCTGGCTGTCTGGTGGCACATTGCTCTTGTTGTCTCCTGCTGGAGCTGTTTACACAACTGATTTGCCTTTCAAATCAGGGGGAGCAGGGACTTATAGCCTTCCCTCCGCTTCTCAGATGGATGCAGAGAGAAATTCAGGAAATGTTTAGGCTGACCACCAAGGAAATCTGTCCGCCAACATAAAATAATGAGACTGTTGACAAATTTCCTGTGGATGCAAAAGGAACTTTTCTGTAATGTAAAAAGTTAGTTTGGAAAATGTCACTAGAAAATTCTTCTATGTATCCTGTTGGTAACTTCATTGCGGTGACTCTGGCACTCAGAAAATCCTATGGTAATCCGGTGGGCTGTTTTACCCTTGAAGAGTCTAACGCTTAAAGTGAACAAGTTAATACAAATTCCACACCAGTATATTTCCATTTACAGCACTGAAATCTGCCCAGAAGTGGAATTTGTGCATCTGTCACAGATGAGTGTCAGCCTAAGAACATATCAACTCATTGGTCTCTTTTTTAGGGTACAGTTGTTGCTAGTGCTAATATTATGCACCTAATCCTGATTTTCCTTCCCTCCCCCTTTTGCCACTTGCTCTCTTTTTTCTTTGTCTTACCCAGAGGCATCTTAGCCTGCCCACCCCACTCCCCTGCTCTGTAACAGGAGCCCCTCAGCTGCTTTTGGTGGGTGATAGAAAAGGCATCCTGAATGTCACCTCCTCTTTCGCTGGTGTTTTCTGCGAGTGTGAGGAGTCCGAGTAATAGCACAAGTCTGACACTCAGTGAAGAGCTGCTCACCTCCACGTATAAGTTGGCTAATTTACCTGTCTCTCTGCTGCTCTGTTAGAAGGGCTGTGCTGCTCTTAAGTCTCACCCACTGTTATTTTGCTGAAAGATGTCACCCTTGTAAGGCAGGCTGTCTGATCATCAGTTGTAAAACCTCTTTGTGCAGATGAAATAGAATATCAACTTCTCTGTCCATACAATTACTCTGAACCATACATAGACCAAACCCTATAGGAATTCTGTCTCTGAAAATGACCAGGATTAGGAGATAGGAAGGCCACTAGAATAGTAAATAATAGTTGCCTCCAAACATCAAGTCGGTGCTCATCGGTGGCCACAAAAGGCGAACAGAATATTAGGAATTATTAGGATCAGCTAAGAACAAAACAGAAATCATTCTACCAGGCCCACAAACCGCATGCTGTCTGCAGTTTTGGCCTGTGCAATTAGGAAGTGCACAGAGAAAGACAACAAAATTGATGGGAGCACTGGAGAGACAAGCTGTCCAGACTGTGACCTTTCACTTTGGAAAAGGAACAACCAGGTGGGAAGATGATATGCTTACATAATATTTTAAATAATATGGAAAAAGTTAAATTGGATTTTCACCAAGTATCCAGCGTATACTCATGCACATAATACCAACTGGACCTTTGCTCTAGGCTGATATGGCTGGCTGCTTGTTCTCACATCTATGAGACTATCTGTGCATGACAGGGTTGTTTGTTTTGTTTTTTTTTCTCTGCTCAGGCTTTCTCACAGCTGGGCAAGCCTCACAGATCTTGATTGTTTTCAGCTGGAATATGGATGCACAGCTGCTGTTTCATACCCTCTCAAATGGGCTGAAGGTAAGTTCTGTATGGCAGCTGGAAAAGCATATTATATGGGAGTAAAAGTCTCTGAAGACCTGGGAAAAGGGAAAGAAGGGAGGTTAAAAAAAAAACCCTACTGTTTAAGAAAAGCCTTCTTTAGGCAGCAATTTTCAGAAGCAGGGGATGTATTCACATAATGATCACAGCAAAATGGCTTTGCCTATGCCAGAGTTCTGCAAGATGCAGAGCATCTTCCCAGATGCCCACCATAGGAAGGCACGCTGGAGCAGTGGGTAGTGCTAAACAGCTGTTCCCAGAAGCCACAGCTTTTCCGCACCTATCGCAGCAGCAGCAAGCCTGGAAAGTCAACAATCTTCCTACACTTACCTGTTCAAGCTCAGCTACTTCTACCTCCCTCCACAGGAGCAGGCTGATCCCAATGCTTGGCACTGATATTGCTGTAAGACCCCCTTTCCTCAGGCGCTGTTTATCAGATAACACTAGTAATGGAAGGGAGAAGATAGCTTGAAACAGCATCAGGCTGTCTTTAATTAGGAAGCATCCTAGAGCTATAGCACTTGCCTGAGGGAGTTTTGTTGAACAAAATAAAAGAAAGTGAAACTGGTGTTTGTTCTGAAGATGTTTGTCCTGCAATCAGTTTCTTTTGTACCAGTGACTAGGCAGGGGGTTCGTCTGGAGATTTTGAGGGAATATATACTAATTTCTCTGAAAACAAGTAACAGATGCAGCAGACGGACAAAAATCCTTGAGTTTCACAATACCAGCTCATATTTGGTTGTTATGAGAGGAACCTGACTTTAGAAGGATGTCCAAGCAAAGCTGCTTGTCACCAAGTCTGTCATCTATGTGACACAGTGTTTAGAGACAGTTGCTAACACATCAAGCATAGATGTGTATATAAGCACTGAACAGATATATATAAATCCTATGTTATGGAATATGTACAGTGTTTTAAGAGGGTCTGCAGACCAGTCACTCAGCAAGCTGATTAGGTTGGAGCAGGACAGAATAATCCCCAGTAATTACCTGCGCAGGGATGATTTCATTTCACTTTAGCTCTGATGTGTGCTCAGACACAGCCTCCATGTGGGGGGACAAGTAGGCCACTGAGACGGCCAGAGACTTCTCAGGCTACACATAAAGATAGTAAGAACATGCTTATGCTTCTGTGTCCTGTTATTAGCAATGACACAGAAAATACATTGCTGTTTCCCATGTGTGCCTTCCTTGGTTTTGCTCTAGTCACATGACTTTTTCACCACCTTGCGGTCATTTGTGCTCTAGAAGGCTTCACCACGTGGGCGGGACATGCAGAGAGTGGGTATTTGGGGAGACTGGGATGATGAAAATGTCTCAGGTGTGAGAAAGCCTACATTTTCCTTTGGTCTCGCCCAGTACAGCCATTCAGAGAATCACACAGAATCACAGAATGGTTCAGGTTGGGAGGGACCTATAAAGACCATCTCATCTAGTCCACTCCCACTACAACTAGACATTGTATAATCTCATTTCCTTCAATGTTATGATATGGTCAGAAATAACATGCAGTGGCGATGTTAGCTGCTGTTCACTGTATCATACAGACCTTTTCTGATAAATGTTACCTAGGGACTCAGAATGAAAAAGGTTTGTACCAGGTCCCTAAATTCCTGTAACAGGACTGGGGAAATACTTACCAGCATACAATTACCTCCATGAATGTGTCCAGCCTCTGGTAACAAAAAGATCCTCTTGTATTCTTCCTGCCCTGTTGTTCCTCACTTGGTGGAACTTCTTTCTGATGTGATGTGATGTGCTTTGCTGTCCCAGTGAGCACCACAGTTCTCTGACTGCCTGCATGTCATGCTGTTCTTCAAGGACTGAAAGCTACTGAAGCCTGCTGCTGCTGAGGACGTTTCTAGATGACATACTTGAAGCAGTGTTCTGGAATTGTTTTTCTGGAGGGATGTGCTTTAACAATTTCCATGGAATTAACTGTCTCCAGCAATGCAGTGAGATCCAAGGTTCATGCCCAGTGGTCTGCTCAAGAAAAACTGTTTTTCAGGATTCCAGGAAAAATTTTGTTTCTTAACACAAGACATGAAGCTGCAGATACCTTCTCTGCTTAGCTTTGAGCAATTGTCTATTTTGGATGGATAAAGGGAACCTCTACATTAAAGCCACAAAGATGCTGTTGCAAAGGAACATCTGGAGGTCTTTAGTTCAGTCTCCCACTTCAAATGGATCTGTTGCCAATGTTGGTCAGATCAGTCATGGCTTAGATTAGCCACACTTTTTGGAGAAAGGCTCCACAACCTCAGCTTGATGACCCTGAACGGACGTGAGGGGGAGGTTCCCGCTAGCCAAGTCGGTAGGCACCTTTCCCCTCCTCAGTCTGCTGCCTAGCTAAAAAATATCTTCTCACTCCTTGTCTCTCAGCTAACCATAGGGATCAGGATAAGAAAATACACATCTTAAGGGCTGGCGGAAAGTGAGACCGTTGCCTGAACTCTGTCTCAAGAAGGTTCTATTTTCAGCATGATTGAATCCTTTCTCCTCTGTGGGGAATGTGAGCCTTGCTGGCACTGCATTGCTCTGCAGAACAGCCTGTATCCAGACGTGGCTTTCAGTCTGCCTCTTCTCTTTTATCTGTGCTGTGGTTTGCTTCTGGCCCCAGTGGAGTCCAGCATGAAGAGATGAAAATAGGACTGACAGAAAATTAATGGCTGACAGGGAATGTTGCATTTTTCTTTTTGCATTGAGGCACTTGCACTTCTTACAACAGTTTTCTTCCTGTACAGGTTTCTCCTTGGCTGTGCCTGGATGCAGGAAACAGGGAAGAGTTTTCCCTGATGTAATTTACTGAGATCTACAGAGTTAAACTACAGTGGAATCTGGATCATCTACCTCAGATTAGAGACTGCTTCTTTGTAAGAAGCGTGTAAGAAGCCGCTATGCCAGTGTCATATAAGTGATATCTGGGTGGGATAGATGAGCTTTATAGATTAAAACAAATCCAAAGCAGGTGCTCAGTAGCTTAGAATCCATTTCAGAGATGCTTATGGCAGCTGACCAAACACTTCTTTTTGTGAACTTTATGTCATACACTAGAACACTGAACACTGGGTTATTCTCCCAAACTTTTTTGCACTTTCTCCTGCCTTGTCTTCCAACCTCCACAAACTTAGTCCAATTGTCAGGTGTGTTTTCCCTGTAGACATTCACCGAGAATTTATATACCACCTGAAGCCGTGAAGTGAGGGCCAAGTCCCTGAAGTAGATGGCAAATGGTTTGATCCCTTAGGCCAGCGTATGTATTCTTGCTTCTGTGGACATTATATTGAACCTACAGACATCTTACCATATATATATGCAAAGCGTGGAGTTTACTGGGGGAATGCAGAGGTGCCTGTGCACTTTGCTTGCTTTGCTTTAAGGTCACAAAGGGTTTTGAGCTGGAAATCCACACATGATTTAGTTAACCCAATTATCAATACTGGTAAACATGGTAGTAAGACTTGAAGTCTTTGTGACTCTGCCATTTCTAGGGCCCATTTAACATAAAGTGTTTTCTGTGTTAAGGATAGTGTGCAACTGGGTACCTGTTAGGTGAAACCCAGAGGTCAGTACTGGGTCCAATAGCGCAAAAGGAGTGCAAAGCCCTGCACCTGGGGAGGAACACCTCCATGCATTGGTATACAGAATCAAAGGTTCATTTAGGTTGGAAAAGACCTTTAAGATCATATGCTGGGTGCTGATGAGCTGGAAAGCAGCTTTGCAAAAAAAATGACCTGAGGATCCTGTGGACACCAAGCTGAACATGAACCAGTAGTGTGCCTTTGCTGCAAAGAAGGTGTATGGTGTCCTGGGCTGCATTAGGAGGAGTTTTTCCAGAAGGTCGAGGGAGGTGAACCTTCCCCTTGATCTGGTGAGGCCACATCTGGAGTGCTGTGTCCAATCCTGGGCTCCTCGATATGACAAAGATGTAGAGCTACTGGAGAGAATCCAGCAAAGGACCACTAAGATGACTGAGGGCCTGGAGCATCTCTCCTATGGGTAAAGGCTGAGAGAGCTGGTACTGTTCAGCCTGGAGAAGAGCAGGCTCAGGGAGATCCCAGCAATTTATATTAATACCTGAGGGGAGGGTGGAGGATGGAGCCAGGCTCTTTTCAGTGGTGACCAGTGACAAGACAAGAGGCAGTGGGCAAAATACGAAACATAGGAGGTTTCCTTTGAAAACCAGGAAAGATTTTCTTTACTGTGAGAGTAACTGAGCACTGGCACATCCTGAGGGCACTGTCCCAGCCTGACAGCACTGCGCAAGACAGGCTTGTTATGTACTGCTGAGAATAGGGCCCCACAAAAAAGCAACAGTAGCTGCTGCCAGAGGATGCTGCCTTTACAGTGCACATGTTAGAGCTTCCCTGGGAATGGGAGACTAGAGCTCCCTCCCCAACCTGATGGGAGAAGAGCCCCATCCTTCGTGCCCTGGAAGAGCCCTCAGCCGTCCCTTGCTTTTCTTGCATCGTCTTCTTAACCCCAGGCTTTGAGCTGCCAGGACATCTCTGTCCTGCCCTCAGCCAGGACAGGTAACCACTGGGCTGCTGGGCACCACGTGGCACCCCAGCACCCTGGGTACTCGGTCACAAGAGCCCCTCAGAGCAAAGCCTGCTGGGCCCATGCTGGCGGCACAAGTTGCGCTCTGGGTCCCGCTGGAGGGAGGTGCCCTCACCAGCACCCCTTGGTGACTGACCCCAGAGAGGCAGGGCTTCAGATGCACCCGCGCGCTCACCATTACCTGGTGGCTGGCTCTGGGCTCGTCCTGGGCACAGCACAGGGTGTTTCCATCAGCCTTGCCAAGCCCTGAGCGTGGAGCCCAGTGGTGAGCTCTGGGTCTGGGCTCCAGCAAAGCAGGAGCTCCTTGGAATGGGCTTTACAAGCACAGGACTTTGCCTGATGCTGGGTATAACATCAGATCCATGCACCATTTTCCTAATGTTGCCCATGTGTTATCCACTGAGCTCTTTCAATAACCAAAATGCCAATGACCAGGGGAAGAATGTATTTAAACCTGACAAGATTTAAAGCAGCTCACATGACAGTGCCCCCTTCCTAAAACTAAATCTGTGTCTCTCCAGGACTACCAGAAAATCCCGCTTCCCTCCATTCTATCAGCATTGCAAAAGCATGCCTGCCACCCCCAATGCTCTGGTAAAGGTATCACTGTGTTTTTTGGAACTGTGCGAGCATGTAAATGTGCAAGATATTTGTGATGCAATGGAAGAGCTGGACTGAGCATCTGTTGGGTGCAGAGCATCTGGGTCTGCATACTGAGGTGGGTTGTTTGCGCATAGGTCAAATTATTTTTATAAGTATGGCTGACTAGAGGATTTCTCTATCGATTGTAGGTTAGAAAAAACCCTGTGGGGGCTCTTCCTAGATCAAAGTTAGCTTTCCTAGGGTTATAAACATGGGAACACCTAGATAAGCTAAGAAGTTGCCTGAAAAGAAGGAAGCATCTCTTACTGGCACTGACCCGCATAAGTCTTAGCAGGTACAACCCCTCCCATAGAACAAGGTGGTGCACAAGGTCACAACAACATTTTTTGGAGAATTTCCCACTTATTTGCAATCTGAAGTGTGTACAGAGAGACACACATGCACATGTGCACATGCCTCTGTGTGTGTGTGTGCATGCACTATTCTTGATATCCCTGAAGCTGCCTCACATCTCTGTCAGAGGCACCAGCTTAAAATCCCAGGTAGAACCCAGCCTCTCGCGGATGTGGTGTTTGGCTGACCATTCTGTTGTGCCTGTAAATTCCATGAACTGTTAGACTGCTTTCAGGATTTTACCATCATAACTGCCAAAAGCTTTTAATAATGCTAATTTATCTTTTAACATCCTGGTTTTTCCTGTTGTACAGCTGGAATATCTACAGTGCAGACGTACCAAGCAATCCACCCTGGGTCATACAGTGAGTCGGTGGGAAAGCCAGCAATAGAATCCGTAAGTCCTGCATCCAAGTTCTCTAAGTGCCTTGACTAGTCCAGATTCCCTCCTTAACACCCTTGTCAGATTGTTTATAGGAGATGCATTCATATAGTCAGTAAGACAGCAAAATTTTCTAATTATATCTAGTCATGTCAAATGACAATTATGCCCTTAGTTCAGTTTGCCAGACAATGCTTTACCAAAGAAGGTTTGCCAAAAATTTTTTGACCGAAGAAAGAGTAGGCATCTGTAGCATCTGCAGACTAGATCGTATAAAATGTCCCTGTGACAAGTCTGCCCTGTCTCCACGGAAAGCTTCAAGGTAAGTGTATGGGGTCGGCAGGCTTGCAAGAAGGGGATGGTGCCCTTATGTGCCGCAGCATTCCTGCTGCCTCCGATGCTCATTTCCAGGAGGGGAGTCCGTTTCTCAGCTTAGGGTTTAAATCTGCTTTCAAGGCACCTGCACCTTTTCACTCTGGATTTCTGTGCAGCAGCAAGTAGGGAGCTGCCATTTCTGTTTCACAGTACCGACCAGCTGCCAGCCTGCAAGACCCCAGCTGGTGTCACGAGAGGTAAGAACCTGATTTACTAATTCTTAGAGGAAAGAGAAAGATCCTTTTGGGTGGGGTTTCTGAAAGGGCCATTGTTTCACCCTATATTCAAACCTAGTGTGATTACAGTAGAAGGTGGTGGGGTGCCACAGGTTTTCCAGTGGCTGTGTTTGAAGTCTCTGACCACTGGTGGCAGAACAGAAAATTCCCATGGGGAAATTCTTTACTTCTGCTTAATTGACCTAACAGGGATCAAGGTGTGCTGGCTTCCCATCTTTGCAATGGCAGCAGTAGAACCAGACCAAGAGGAGCACAGCAAGAAAAAGTCGAAAGTTCTGCATTCTACCTGAGAATGTATGAATTAATAAAACATTTGAGCACCACCTTTGTAAAATGCCAGGGTTCTCTTAGATACCCATTTTCTTACTCTAAGAAAAAAAAAATTACCTAATAAATAGAGGGAATAAATTTTGTTAATGTAGCTCTAGAATTTTCAAGTGCAGTTGGCTAAATTTAGCTACCTACAGGGTTAATAAAGCATATGAAGAAATACTCCTATAATTTAAGGTTTTGAGAACTCACCCGTTCCTAGATTTTTTTCCATAAGTATTAATTTTGGATCCTAGTACAGGCTTCACAATTCCGATTTCAACACTTGAATTTTATTTCACCCAAGTCAGAACTTTGGGGCTGAAATTATTTAGACATTGTATTGAAGAATGACAAATGCATATAACAAAATAAATTATGGCAGAATGTTAAAATATCACAAAGCCTGCCCTTTTCTTTCAGTTGACAATTTAATTAGCAAAATTCATAAATTTCTCCCTGCTTTTCTGTTACTATTATATCTAACAGGTAAATGTCCCACAGGTTCAATGCTATCCAAGACTGTAGGTCACCTAAACTACAGTTTTTCAGAAATGTTACTTCATTGTTCATCCTTTTAACACAATGTCCTAACTCCATTTCCATTCCTAATAGTGATGTCTTAGTGAAACTTGCTTAGCAAATTCACTCTTATCTCACATAGTATTCTTAAAGTACCAGACCTAGAGTTCTGAAAGGTCATTAAAAGTTGTTTTCCTAGATGTCTGAAGACCGGACTACAGCAATGAAAAACTCTTTTTTTTTTTTTTTTTGAAGTTGACCTAAAACTTAGTTCTCTAGTTAGCTCATGTTAGCTGTTCCAAAATACTCAAGTTTATGAAGAGAAACCAAGGCATATGAAATTTTTCGCATTCTAACAGAACAGATGTGAACAATCAGTATCATATCCTTCCTCCCCATTAGAGCCTTCTGCTGACATACCTTCAGTGAAGTGCAGACATGGCCTCTGGGGATGCTGAGATGGCTGTTTTTGGGGAGGCGGCTCCTTATCTCCGAAAATCGGAAAAGGAGAGAATTGCGGCCCAGAACAAACCTTTCGATGCCAAGACATCTGTCTTTGTGGCCCACCCTAAAGAATCCTTTGTGAAAGGAACAATCCAGAGCAGGGAATCAGGGAAGGTCACTGTCAAGACTGAAGCTGGAGAGGTGAGTAAAATGCAGGCTTGAGAACATGATTTAATTCCTACTCTGGGCTCTTAGCTTACATATCAGTCTCTCTTCCTTGGCAGACCCTGACCGTGAAGGAAGATCAAATCTTCTCCATGAACCCTCCCAAGTACGACAAGATCGAGGACATGGCCATGATGACCCACCTCCACGAGCCCGCTGTGCTGTACAACCTCAAAGAGCGTTACGCAGCCTGGATGATCTACGTAAGTACCAGCAGCAGCCTGCCTTTGGGCAGCCGGGAGGAACTGCTCTGCCAGGCCAAGTGGGAGCCAACGTGCTGTCTCCCTTCCTCGCAGACCTACTCGGGGCTCTTCTGCGTCACTGTCAACCCCTACAAGTGGCTGCCGGTGTACAACCCGGAGGTGGTGTTGGCCTACCGAGGCAAGAAGCGCCAGGAGGCCCCTCCACACATCTTCTCCATCTCAGACAACGCCTATCAGTTCATGCTGACTGGTGAGTTGCTTGACCTCCCTCACAGCAATCTAAACCAAGAAGGCCCAGTGATCTCACTGTGGTATGTGACAAGCCAGCTTAAGACACCACAGAGATGTTTGAGAACTTGGTTGAGTTATGCAGGAACTACTTTCAAGTGAAACTGACCAAGAAGCATGCATGGAGTCAGTGTATTATTTGCACCGTATTGTATGAGATTGTCCCCTCTCCCGCTGCAGAAATAGTACTTGACTTAGTTTTCTATTTTTTTTCACTGATAGGAAAGTAAGTTATTATTCCATATAATCCACTATTTTGAACACATGCAGGCAGTTTGATTAGTTTCCTTGACAGGAACTGTATGAAGGGTGGTACCCAACTTGTCTCAGGACCTGTCACAGGCTCTGACAGCTCTATGCATCCATTCTGGATTATATTTAGTACCGTTAGGACCTGGAAGGGAATTGGGTACTCTTGGACTTCCTAGGGAAGCCCCAGCTTCCACTTACAGCTTTACTTCTCATTCAAGTCAGAGTTACCCAGGTCAACTTCTAACACTGTCTTTCATTCTGCCTCTTTCTCAGATCGCGAGAACCAGTCGATCCTGATCACGTACGTACACCCCATGCTCGGGTCCCTGCGGGGCTGCCCGGTGCCAGGGGACCTCCTGCCTGACCACACGGTCTCTGTATCTCTCTTTGGGTTGACAGCGGAGAATCCGGTGCCGGGAAGACTGTGAACACGAAGCGTGTCATCCAGTACTTTGCAACAATTGCAGCGAGCGGGGAGAAGAAGAAAGAGGAGCAGTCAGGCAAAATGCAGGTAAAGTAACAGGTGCTGGCTGGAACCGATGCTTTCCTCTGTTCCTGACGTGATTTTTGGAAAGGATAAGCAGCAATAATTCTCATCCTGCAGGGAACGCTTGAGGATCAAATCATCAGCGCCAACCCACTGCTGGAGGCCTTTGGAAACGCCAAGACCGTGAGGAACGACAACTCCTCACGCTTTGTAAGCTGTTTTAGGAGAAATTGCTCCTTGTTCTAACAGTAGTGATGGGCTAGTGGCATTCTCACAGAAGGAGACAGCAATGAAACGCCTCCAGGCTGAAATGCCGCTGCTTCTCCTTAACAGGGCAAATTCATCAGAATCCACTTTGGGGCCACAGGCAAACTGGCTTCTGCTGACATTGAAACTTGTAAGTCGCTCTCCTGGCCTGATCCCACTCCTTCTATTCACTTCCCAGTTCTTGTACTCACTCTGTCCTACCCTCCTTGACAGACCTGCTGGAGAAGTCCAGAGTCACTTTCCAGCTTAAAGCAGAAAGAAGCTACCACATATTCTATCAGATCACTTCCAACAAGAAGCCGGAGCTAATTGGTAGGAGGCATCACTGATCTTTTTGGAGAAATATCCCTGAGCAGCATTTAACTACATTACACAAAACCAATGAAATTTAATCCATGAACCCATTTGTTTTCAGAAATGCTCCTCATCACCACCAACCCCTATGACTACCCTTTTGTGAGCCAAGGTGAAATCACTGTTCCCAGTATTGATGACAAGGAGGAACTGATGGCTACAGATGTAAGTAACTGACATAACAGGTCAACAGGCATAGGTCATACATCACATAACATGTAAATATTTCACTTTGCTGATTGAATTGCCAGAGTGCCATTGACATCTTGGGCTTCACTGCTGATGAGAAGACAGCCATCTACAAGCTGACAGGGGCTGTTATGCACTATGGGAACCTGAAGTTCAAGCAGAAACCAAGAGAGGAGCAAGCAGAGCCAGATGGCACAGAAGGTATTATCAAATTTAATAATTAACCTTTCTACAAGCTGCTATGGATGTGGAAGACACTAAAACTTGTTCTTTGTTGGGCTTTAGGATCCCAAGGGAAAACAATAAGCCAGAAAAAATGTGTTGCTTGTCCTCTTCTCAGTATATCATGTTCCCTGACCTTAGGATTTTTGGTGTCTCATGCTATGAACAATTAATAGTTTAAACTGTTTTTTGTACACTTCCAGAAGTTAGGAGCAATGGATGTTCTTCCTTTAACATCATTAGTGGTACTTTTGTTGGAATATGGTTTGCAATTTTGAAGCAGCTAAGTGCTTCAGCTGTAACAAGGTGGGGGACAGTGTTCCCATTCACCCTTACCTGGCAGATATTAAGAATTCCTCTGGTGTGAGAGGTGTGTTTGATTCCTCTCCTTTGTTGGCACAGGACCTACAACCCATGTCTCCATCTCTCTGAGCAATGGCCCATCTTGCTAAAGCTTAAGGCAGAAGGTGGGAAATATCATAGGTAAAAGGATGAAACCCAGTGAGCGTTACTGTCAGAAACCAAAGCTCATAAGGGGTTGTAGATTCTGGATCTGAAAGAGAACAGAGATACCTTCTTTGTGTTCTACCCGAAATATTGGGTGGTTTTGACTACCTGGATATAGATCAGTACCTGGCTGTTGCCACTGCATCTCCTGAGCTACACATGTATTACAAATATTCAGCCTTGCAAGCTGCAGCTTTCAGTTTTGTGCCAGCAGATTTTTGAAAACATCGTTACTTCCTACATCCTTCAGTGAAGTTTTTCAAACATAAATTCTTTCAGAAAAGCTTAGTATGCATAATGATGACTTTGATGTTAGCAAAATTCCCCATATGAGAGTCTACTGAAAAATTTCCAAGAACAGAAAGCTGAATCCTTCAGCCTTTAGAGAACACTCCAGGATTCAGAATGTATGTAACACTAAATTCTTTCTTTTTCCCTTTTTAGTGGCTGACAAGGCTGCCTACCTTATGGGTCTGAATTCAGCTGACATGCTCAAGGCACTGTGCTACCCCCGAGTCAAGGTTGGGAATGAGTATGTGACCAAAGGTCAAACTGCACAGCAGGTAAGAAACATAGTAACCTGGAACCATGTTTTGAATTAAGATCCTTCTGATTCTCCTCTGCTCTATATGTTAACTCTATGCATTTATTTTTCTTATAGGTGCACAATGCTGTCGGTGCTCTGGCAAAGGCTGTCTATGAGAGGATGTTCTTGTGGATGGTTGTTCGTATCAACCAACAGCTGGATACCAAACAACCCAGACAGTACTTCATTGGTGTCCTGGACATCGCTGGCTTTGAGATCTTTGATGTAAGTAACAAAGTTTTGGTAAGAGCTATTTGGAAGTGACAACTGGATGTCATGCTCACTCTGAGATGTATTTTTAAAGATGTAATATCTTCACATAATTATTTGTAGCTATTTGCCTTTCTTGTCATAAAGTAAAAAATGATCTTTCAAAGGACTTGTCTTATTTCAAGATGCACCAACTCAAAAGTACAGAATGGTCCAATCAGAAAAAATCCTTGCTTTAAATGATCAAGGACAATATAGTATAAAAACATATATATCATGATAGGCCTAAGATTGAGTTTTTTCTTCCTGTAATTTGGTCTCAGATTATACAGGTAATATATTTTATCATCACAATTTTATCAATGCAAAAAAAATTCCTTGTGGACAATTAATTTGATGCATTTCTCTGTTTCGTTACGTAGATATAAAGCAGACTGGCTAAATGCCTGACTTGACAATGAAGCCAAGATAACTGCACTTGAATTTTAAACAAATGAGTTTTTGCAATTATTGCTGCATCTTGCAGATATGTCTTCTTATTTTATTTGCAGTTTAACAGCTTTGAGCAGCTGTGCATCAACTTCACCAATGAGAAACTGCAACAATTCTTCAACCACCACATGTTCGTGCTGGAGCAGGAGGAGTACAAGAAGGAAGGAATTGAATGGACATTCATTGACTTTGGGATGGACCTGGCTGCCTGCATTGAGCTCATTGAGAAGGTACCCTTCCTGTTCAAATGCACTACATGCGTGCAAATTCTAGTATTACTTGGCCTCATTTTTAAAAGGGATCTTCTATGTTCATGTCCAAGTATTCAGCTTTCATTATTCAAAATACCTTGCCCTGTGTTTATTTCTTCTGTTGAGTGAGATATGAAGGCGATTTCACACAGCTTTATGAGAGCAAGTCTGTACATCTCTTTTCAAGTGCCAAAAGGTTGTTAAACTCCCAATAAGAGTGTTTTTCCAAAACAGTTAGAGTCAATTTACAGATCAACATGTCCTCCTCATCTTTCAGCTCTAAGAGACTTGTGCTAGTACAGAAGAATATCTTTATCTTTGTAAAATTAACATAGAAGAGAGACATACATAACTGTCAGTGCACAGTCGCACTTACATGTGCATCCCTTGACTGACTATGAGAAGACATCACACTGCACATGAGATGAAAAGTTCAGTGGCTGGCAGGAGGATAAGTAGTTCGAATCACAGCTTCACAGAGCTACTGGGGTTTGAAGGAAGCTCTGGAGATCACTTAGTCCAACACCTTTGGTCAAGACAAGGTCCACCAGAGCAGGTTGCTCGGGACCATTTTCAGCTGGATTTTGAAAGTTGCCAAGGGTGGAGACTCCACAGATACTCTGGGGGACGTGTTCCAACTTCTGACCACTTTCACAGTAAAGAAGCTTTTTTCTTCTGTTTAAATGGAATTTTGTGTATTTCAGTTCATGACTGTTCCATCTTGTCCTGTCACTGGACAAGTTACTAGAAGCCTCTAGCTGTTTTCTTTATCCCTTCCCATTAGGTATTTATACACATTGGTAAGATCCCCCAGAACCTTCTCTTTTCTAGGCTGAACAGTCCCATCTCTATCAGCTTCTCTTTGTATGTCAGATGTTCCAGTCATTTAAGTATCTTTGTGGCCAGTCACCGGTTTCACTCTATTATGTCCACATTTCTCTTGTACTGGGAAGCCAAGAACTAGACACAGCACTCCAGATGTTTCTCAGCAGAGCTGAATAGAGGGTAAGGATCACTCCCCTTGAGCTGCTGGTAACACTCTTAATGCAGCCCAGGATGAGTTGGCTGCCTTTGCTGCAAGGGTGTACTGTTAGCTCATGTTCAATTTGTCTAAGACATCTGTGTGTGCTTTGAGTCCCTCTGGATAAGAAGATAGTGCTCTGATTTTATAAAGCATGTTCTCCACACAAACTAAATGAATGTCCATTAATCTTTATGATTAATTTGGTATTAAAAACGTAAGTATCAATATATTTAATTTCACTTTCTAGCAGAAGATGTAATTGAATAATAATATTTTCTGATGTGTATTTCAGTCTGTGTTCCACTGCTCTGCCTAGGTGAAGGTCATTATTGCCCTGAAAACTAAATTACAGCCTGTCTCCCATGCTCATTTCTCCTAGCCCATGGGCATCTTCTCCATCCTGGAAGAGGAGTGCATGTTCCCCAAGGCAACTGACACCTCTTTCAAGAACAAGCTCTACGACCAGCATCTGGGCAAGTCCAGCAACTTCCAGAAGCCCAAGCCTACCAAAGGGAAGGTTGAGGCACACTTCTCCCTGATACACTATGCTGGCACGGTGGACTACAACATCACTGGCTGGCTGGAGAAGAACAAGGACCCCCTGAATGAAACTGTCATTGGGTTGTACCAGAAATCCTCTGTGAAGACACTGGCCTTACTCTTTGCCAACTATGGTGGAGCAGATGCAGGTTGGTTCTATGAATCCCATATTTTCACTGATGTGCAGCTTACAAAAAGGAATTATAAAAGGCAAAAGGAAAAATCTTAAATCTGTTTTATTTATTTTCAATTTTGCAGAGGCTAGTGCTGGCAAGAAAGGTGGCAAGAAGAAGGGTTCTTCCTTCCAGACTGTCTCAGCTCTTTTCCGGGTACAGTAGAGAGTTCACTATTCATCCTAAAATAAGAACTAAACCTATCATTTAAAATGTCTAGTCTTTCTTTGGCTTAGTTGTGTTAAAACACCCTGAAGTTCTTGGGCAATCTTTTGTTAGGAATAAAGCCACTGTAATCTATTTATGCTCCATTCTACTGAATGCACAAATTTTCTTTTTGTCCACTTGTCCCAGGATGACAGTTTCAGACAGCAGAATGTCATACAGAAAACCTCTCTCTCTCTATATATACACCTAAAATATAACAGATTTCTTCAGATGTCCACCTCTGGCTTCGGAACCTTTTATTGCCTTTTAACAACATTCTGCCCACCGGTCTGGAGAATAACTTATTTGCTCCATTTATAGCTCTAGTTTTTCTCCTTGATTAAGGGATCAATTTCTTATACTTGAAATACCACCAGTCCCTGGGTTATAGATTTCTAGGATGTCAGATACTTGACAGTTCTTTGTCATAACCAAGTCTTGCTGCCTAGCTGCTTCATACAGTTCCACCAGGTGCAGTGTCTAGTCTCTCCTGAGGTTATTTATTACCATATTCATCCTTCATTTAGGTCTCCCTTGTTGATATAGCCTAATTTCTTCTACAGATCCGGTATCATATGATTCGTGATCACCTGATAGCCTCTAGCCAGTTCTCTGAAACAGAACATGGGCATGTGTGTATATGCCCCAAGAAAAATAATCATGGCTGTAGTGCCTTGGCCTTGCAAGTGGAAAATTATTGCCAGAATGTATTATTCAAAAATAATGCAATAAGCCTATGTTGAAAGGTCATAAGACTTTAAGAGGAAATGTTATAGTAGATATATTGTTTTCTGGATTTGGGTTGCATTTCTGTTATGTTTTCAAACTTTCTTTCACTATCCCTCTTGTTTAGACATGTTAGTGTTTAGACATCTTAATGTTTTGGCTGCTTAATTTATGTACTCTGAGGTGTCCTCTGGAGGCACCTACTTCCCTCCACTAATTATAAGCAATAAATATTTATAAAAAAGTATACAGATATTAATTACAAAACAAGGTTGGGATTTATCTCGCCTTATTCTCATCTTACCTTACAAGATAAACATGTCATCTAGACATACAAAACTCAGCTTGTCATTTTTGTTCCTTTTGCTTTCAGTGGGGAAACCAGGAAGGTTCTATGTATTCTGCTCCATATGTCCCATCTTTTCAAACTGCCACAGAGGCACCGATTTATCTCTCTGGGTACATCCAGTGGAAGATGGCTGTCATTTCTAATAAGGACATTCCACTAGAGTCAGTGAAATGTGTTAAAACTATGTTTAAGAGTACAATATTTCCTATGGATTAATCAGAAGAACTTTATATGTTAACTTAGTAACAGCAAAGATCCGTGGAAAGTCAGAAAAACTTGTGGGGGGCTTTAGTTCAGGATTCTGCAAGCTAATTTTTGTCTGATACTTCATTATTTCATTTTAGAGGGCTTGATGCTTGTAGTGGAAATTACATTTGCTAATATAAACTTTTGTTAATGACTCTCCCAGGAGAATTTAAACAAGCTGATGACCAATCTGCGAAGTACCCACCCACATTTTGTACGCTGCATCATCCCAAATGAAACAAAAACACCTGGTAAGAGACTCACGTGTAGAAGGTTTTCAGTATGGTCAGCTCTTCCCCTCTGTATTAGAGAATATAGCATGTATTTGTGCTCTGAATTTCTAGGTGCCATGGAGCATGAACTGGTGCTTCACCAGCTGCGGTGTAACGGTGTGCTGGAAGGGATCAGAATTTGCAGGAAAGGATTTCCTAACAGAGTGTTGTATGCAGATTTTAAACAGAGGTCAGACTTCTTCCCCTTAATGGATCGTTTTGTCCATCTTGAGTAGCTTGTGAAATTAAAGTTTCACCTCTGGTGACTAAAGCCTTCTCTAAGCTTATGTTTAGCAACACTATTATGTTCTCAACAGTTCTGAGACTATTTCTTGCCGTGTACCAGCCTATTGGTCTCAACAACCGACCTCTCTATATTCATAGAATCATTTAGGTTGGAAAAGACCCTTAAGATCATTGAGTCCAATGCAATTCCTTCATTTTCTCCCCCAGATACAAAGTATTAAATGCTAGCGCTATCCCAGAGGGACAGTTCATTGACAGCAAGAAGGCTTGTGAGAAACTTCTTGGATCAATTGATATAGACCACACTCAATACAAATTTGGTCATACCAAGGTACAAAAACTGTTTGTTTCAAGTACTCTGTGATTTTGATTTACATGGCTTGAGAATGATACTCAGATTCTCCAGAGAGCATGTGAAATAATCAAATAGTGTACTTAAAAGAAATCAGCTAAGTACTTATTGACTCAACACTTCAATAAAACTGAAATTCTTTGCCATAGGATGATTTAATTAAAGGCCAATTAAGGGTTCCTAATTTAAGGTGAAGTTGTAGAATAAAAGAATCAAGGGTTAATAGAAACAAAGGCAAAATGTGTGACTGTTATAGTTCCTCAATTGCAGGTAACAGGAAACTTGGAGATATAAGAGGGGGTCTATCACTACATACCTTCTTTGTGCTTTTGCTCTTTCTGTTAGATTCCCATATTGTACACCATGGGGTACAGGGTACTGGGCTACACTGAACAACCATATACACTGCACCTATTTTCATGCTCTTACTAAGGTGTTCTTCAAAGCTGGGCTGATAGGCCTCTTGGAGGAAATGAGGGACGAGAAGCTGGCACAGCTCATCACCCGCACACAGGCCAGGTGCAGGGGCTTCCTGATGAGAGTGGAGTACCAGAGAATGGTGGAGAGGAGGTAGACATTTCTTCAAATTAAGTGCACTGTATCTGGTTTATTATATCATCATGGTCTAAATATTTAATATTAATTTGACTTACCTTTCAGAGAGTCCATCTTCTGCATCCAGTACAATATTCGTGCATTCATGAACGTGAAGCACTGGCCCTGGATGAAGCTGTTCTTCAAGATCAAGCCCTTGCTGAAGAGTGCAGAATCTGAGAAGGAGATGGCCAACATGAAACAGGAGTTTGAGAAAACCAAGGAAGAGCTTGCAAAGTCTGAGGCAAAGAGGAAGGAGCTGGAAGAGAAAATGGTGAAACTGGTGCAGGAGAAAAATGATCTCCAGCTCCAAGTGCAGGCTGTGAGTACTACCAGTGTGCCTCATCCTAACTGAACTGTGACTATCAGGCTGATATTTACAACTACATTTTGAAAAGATACCTGTAAACTACATATTAAGTCCATTCAATTGTGTTTTATGAAGTGGTGCTCTTAAAAATACAAGCAGCTTCAATAATGACTGTCAGGAGTCCAGATGCTGTATGTGAGAGTTTCCTATGGTGTATGCTGAGGCCTCTATCATTAACATTCAGTTAAGCTGTATCAGCAATCCAGAAACTTTACTTGTATTAGTATAATGTTTGTTCTAGTCATTTTTCCTACTTCTCCAAAACTGAGAATGCCTATCCTTATACAAACATGATTAGGAGTTTTAGGACAAGTTAAGAGGACATTTCTTTCCTTTCTTTATTCTCCAATTAAACAAGGTAACTTGTTTCTTTCTGGTGTAGATGGCAGCTTAGCTGTTACAAACATTACTATGTTGTAATACTGAACTAACAGAGGAAACAGAACTTAATATTCTCACTTGCCCTTCTAAATCACTCAGAATCATTATATACAATGGTGTGATACATCTGTAGTGTTGTAATGCTGTGGTTTCTAAATTAAATAATTCACAGAATAGAAAAGACTGTATCCTCAAAGTAATACTATGCAGAGTATATGACAGGAAAATTTACATGTCCCCACTTTTTAAAGCATCTTTAAATGTAAAATGATGAAAAAATCACTCACTGCTAAAATTATCATTTTTCTTTCTCATTGTTTCTGCTAGACTGAAACTTGAGAGAAAATATAACAAACAACACAGGACATCTGTTGCAAAAAAAGCCTAGGGATAAATATTCCAGCAGCTCCTTTTCTTCTTAGCTGATGAGGGTCTCACAGAGAAGAGCCAAAGCTGCTAGATACTGAGTATTTTCGGGCTGTGGTAATGAAAATCTAAATCAGAAACAGTTGCTCCAGAAAGACAGTAGGGTGAAAAAAATAGAGATGCAGGAATGATGTTAGCATAACTGTGACTTTCGTATTTATTTATGTGTATCTTGGCATATGGTTATCACTTGGCACTTCATAAATGTACGAGGTATTCCTATGATTAATAAAAAAAAATTATATGTTTTATTCTAATGTTTGATATTATGGGATAATATTGAATTGTATATCTGGAACAAATATGTAAATACTTGGGCCTTCATGTACACAGAAAAGAATCTTACTTGGTTTTAGCTTTCAAAACTGGCTGTTTTGAAACCAACAATATAAAATCTATTCTATATTGTATTTCATTCTGTTGGATTAAGCAAATTTTTAACTACAAAATTGCTCTCCAGGACTCTAAAAATTATGAAGGTAAACATCTTCATTTTCCTTCAAAAAACCAAATCCCTAAACCCAGTATTTTCCCACCAGGAAGCCGATGCTTTGGCTGATGCTGAGGAAAGGTGTGACCAGCTCATCAAAACCAAGATCCAGCTGGAAGCCAAAGTAAAGGAGGTGACTGAAAGGGCTGAGGATGAGGAGGAAATCAATGCTGAGCTGACAGCCAAGAAGAGGAAACTGGAAGATGAATGTTCTGAGCTGAAGAAAGATATTGATGACCTGGAGTTAACACTGGCCAAGGTTGAGAAGGAAAAGCATGCCACTGAAAACAAGGTATGAGGCAGAAGATGCTACTTCCACTTCAGAAAAGACCTCTGCTTTGTTATACAGTAGCCATTTTTTATCTGCACTTACTCTTTTCTTCTCAAAGGTGAAAAACCTCACAGAGGAGATGGCAGCCCTGGACGAGACCATTGTGAAGCTGACTAAAGAGAAGAAAGCCCTCCAAGAGGCCCATCAGCAGACACTGGATGACCTGCAGGCAGAGGAGGACAAAGTCAATACGCTGACCAAAGCCAAGACCAAGCTGGAGCAGCAAGTGGACGATGTAAGCACACAGGCATACAGCAAGAGCAGGACAGGTTTAGAGTTATACCTGGCTGGCAGCACACTGATGGCCTTGTTCTTCTTAGCTGGAAGGGTCCCTGGAGCAAGAGAAGAAACTGCGCATGGACCTTGAGAGAGCAAAGAGGAAACTCGAAGGAGACCTGAAGCTGGCCCATGACAGCATCATGGATTTGGAAAATGATAAGCAGCAGCTGGATGAGAAACTGAAGAAGTAAGCGTGGCTGTGGGGCACCAGACTGTGGGGCGGGTGCGCTTGGGGGGTTTTGCTCAGATGCTAACACAGTTTGCTTTGCCCAAAGGAAAGACTTTGAAATCAGCCAGATCCAGAGCAAAATTGAGGATGAGCAGCTCCTGGGCATGCAGTTACAGAAGAAGATCAAGGAGCTGCAGGCAAGTGTCTGGCCCTTCCCCTCTCTCAGCCAGTCTCAGGCCGGGAAGGAGGAGGGCATGGGTGCGAAGGGTGCCTAATGTTCCCCAGGCTCGTATTGAGGAGCTGGAGGAGGAAATTGAGGCAGAGCGAACGTCTCGGGCAAAAGCCGAGAAGCATCGGGCTGACCTGTCGAGGGAGCTAGAGGAGATCAGCGAGCGCCTGGAAGAAGCCGGAGGGGCTACCGCCGCTCAGATTGAGATGAACAAGAAGCGTGAGGCAGAATTTCAGAAGATGCGTCGCGACCTGGAGGAGGCCACGCTGCAGCACGAAGCCACGGCTGCGGCCCTGCGCAAGAAGCACGCGGACAGCACCGCTGAGCTTGGGGAGCAGATCGACAACCTGCAGCGAGTGAAGCAGAAGCTGGAGAAGGAGAAGAGTGAGCTCAAGATGGAGATTGACGACTTGGCCAGTAACATGGAGTCTGTCTCCAAAGCCAAGGTACAGAAATATTTTTATTATTATTTTGAGTAGAATGTAGTATGTGTTTTAAATCTTATTTAACTATGATCAGGTTGTAACTGTTTTCTCCAAATATAATGCACAGAACTGTGGGTGTATACACACAGTCCCCAGATGTTAAAATGCATGCTCTGGACACATTTTCCTGCTGTAGTTACGGCAGAACCAAGGTACTAACTATTTACTTATATGTGCTTGACATATAGGCAAATCTAGAGAAAATGTGTCGCACTCTGGAAGACCAGCTAAGTGAATATAAAACAAAGGACGAGCAGAACCAGCGCATGATCAGCGATCTTAGTGCTCAAAGAGCCCGTCTGCAGACAGAATCTGGTATGGCACTTCCATCTCTAGTTTGGAATTGGGAGAACACTCTAAAAGACTCCCTTGGGTGTTAAAAGTACTTTCTTAATTACAAACTTTTCCAGGTGAATATTCACGCCAAGTAGAGGAAAAAGATGCTTTAATTTCTCAGCTGTCAAGAGGGAAACAGGCTTTCACCCAGCAGATTGAAGAACTGAAGCGGCAACTAGAGGAAGAGATAAAGGTGAAGATATTTAATGTTACATATGAAATAAATATTTTACATCACATTTTTGGTGCAGTGTGCAACAGTTCAAAAAGTGAGCTAATTAAAAGTTCAAAACATTCCATTAGGTCATGTAATCTAGGCACTATCTGTGCAGAACTCCTAGCTTTTTGTGATATATCAGACCTTGGATTTTCTTTTCATACAGTCACTTAATCACTGTTGCTCTGGGATAGACAGTGTCTTTTCCAGTGTCTAAGTGCCACTAACAAAAAATTTCCCAGGATACCTCTAGTACTTATTGCAATCTTTTTACCCCCAGGCCAAGAACGCGCTGGCCCACGCCTTGCAGTCTGCTCGCCACGACTGTGACCTGCTGCGGGAGCAATACGAGGAGGAGCAGGAAGCCAAGGGGGAGCTGCAGCGCGCCCTGTCCAAGGCCAACAGCGAAGTGGCCCAGTGGAGAACCAAATACGAGACGGACGCTATTCAGCGCACAGAGGAGCTGGAGGAGGCCAAGTATGTAGTGAAAATGTGTAAAGAAGCAAAAGGGTACTGAGATTTCCAAGGGGACATTGAAAGAGAACACACAGGGATATTCTGAGGAACAAGTCACGGCTTTGCTTTAGGGGAGGGTAACAAAAGGTGGGAAAATTTATCCTATAGAAGGTTTAATGGTTTGGTAAGGAAAAAGCTAAAAACATCACAAATGAAACCATCACCCTCTGTGAACTGCAGACTACAAAACGATTAAGCACACTTTTGTGAAAAGCACACTGGTTCCTGTCTGCTAACTGTGAGTTGTGCTTACATTTCCCAGGAAGAAGCTGGCCCAGCGCCTGCAGGAAGCAGAGGAACACGTTGAAGCTGTGAATGCCAAATGTGCCTCCCTGGAGAAGACAAAGCAGAGGCTGCAGAATGAAGTGGAGGACCTGATGATTGATGTGGAGCGAGCGAATGCTGCCTGCGCAGCTCTGGATAAGAAGCAGAAGAACTTTGACAAGGTCTTGTGGGCTCCAGCCCTGGGGTTCCTGGGCAGAGCGTCCCCTCCCGATTGCCACATCCATGCTCACGTGCCGTTTCCCTTCAGATCCTGGCAGAATGGAAGCAGAAGTATGAGGAAACGCAGGCTGAGCTGGAGGCCTCCCAGAAGGAGTCTCGCTCCCTCAGCACGGAGCTGTTTAAGATGAAGAATGCCTACGAGGAGTCCCTGGACCACCTGGAAACGCTGAAGCGTGAGAACAAGAACTTGCAGCGTAAGTCCCTGGCCCTCTGCTCCTGGCTGGCCTTTCCCACTGCCCACCACTACCCACCACTCCACAGGGGTCTGTGCCTGCGTGTCTGCAAAGATGCCCGTCACCTTGGTGCGGCAGGGCCCTTCCCGTTCTGCTCCGTGCCTGACCGTGCCATTGGCATTTGCTCCCACAGAGGAGATCGCTGACCTCACAGAGCAGATTGCAGAGGGAGGCAAGGCCATTCATGAGCTGGAGAAAGTCAAGAAGCAGATTGAGCAGGAGAAATCTGAAATCCAGGCTGCCCTGGAGGAAGCTGAGGTACACGCCCATAATCCCTGGAGTCTGCACTAAAGATATGAGCAATGGGGAAATGTGGCTGAAAAATGCTTGTTCCCCTCTCTTTTGGCTGGGGAGTGTAAACAGCTGAGATTTCCTGCAATATTCTACAGTTACATAGAAATGAGCAGTGGCCTTATCTACATTACCAATATTTGTGTCCACTTGTCCAGGCGTCCCTTGAACATGAAGAGGGGAAGATCCTGCGCCTCCAGCTTGAGCTCAACCAGGTGAAGTCTGAGATTGACAGGAAGATAGCAGAGAAAGATGAGGAGATTGACCAGATGAAGAGGAACCACCTCAGGATTGTGGAGTCCTTGCAGAGCAGCCTGGACGCTGAGATCAGGAGCAGGAATGAGGCCCTGCGGCTGAAGAAGAAGATGGAGGGAGACCTGAATGAAATGGAGATCCAGCTGAGCCATGCCAACCGCGTGGCTGCAGAGGCACAAAAGAACCTGAGAAACACGCAGGCTGTGCTCAAGGTCCGTTCCGCAAAGCGACAGGGAGAGAAATGACGTCCCTGACAATTCTGGTGCCCAAGCGCACGCTGCCACCTTGCCATTTCTCTTGTCCTTTTTGCAGGATACCCAGATACACTTGGATGATGCTCTGAGGACGCAGGAGGACCTGAAGGAGCAGGTGGCCATGGTGGAGCGCCGAGCAAACCTGCTGCAGGCTGAAATTGAGGAGCTGCGGGCAGCCCTGGAGCAGACGGAGCGGTCAAGGAAGGTGGCTGAGCAGGAACTGATGGATGCAAGTGAGCGTGTACAGCTCCTCCATACCCAGGTATGGGCACGGTGCAATAGCAGTTGTGCTGGTACTGAACATACATGGAAGGCTACTATATTCCAGAGGATAGGCAGTACTAGAATGATCGAATGATCTCTGTACTGCTGTCCACAAGGCAAAGCATGCAGAGAGCCCATCCCCTGAACCCACTACTGACACTTCCTAGAGAACCATTTTAGAAAGTATTCCAGTGTCTGAACTGCAAGCTTGAATAGGGGAAACTTGGCTCAGGCTGTAGGTTTGGTATCGCAGGCTTTACGATAAAAATCTCACCATCTCTCTTTGCACAGAACACCAGCTTGATCAACACCAAGAAGAAGCTGGAGACAGACATTGCCCAAATCCAGAGTGAAATGGAGGATACGATCCAGGAAGCCCGCAATGCTGAAGAGAAGGCCAAGAAGGCCATCACAGATGTGAGTTGGGGGCTCCCTTCTGTGCCCGTGGTGGGCGTATTTTCCTTCACATGGTCTCCAGCCCACAATGGCTTTGACCCTTTGCTCTCATCAGGCAGCCATGATGGCAGAAGAGCTGAAGAAGGAGCAGGACACCAGCGCCCACCTGGAGAGGATGAAGAAGAACCTGGACCAGACGGTGAAGGACCTGCAGCACCGTCTGGATGAGGCCGAGCAGCTGGCTCTGAAGGGAGGCAAGAAGCAAATCCAGAAGCTGGAGGCCAGAGTGCGTGGGGCTTTTCTATGTGCATGAGTGAGCACACCACGTTAGCAGCCAGCAGGGAAGCTCCAAAGATGGGCTTCTCGTTGCAGGTGCGGGAGCTGGAAGGGGAGGTTGATGCTGAGCAGAAGCGCAGTGCTGAAGCCGTGAAGGGCATGCGCAAGTACGAGAGGAGGGTGAAGGAGCTGACCTACCAGGTAAGGCAGGAGGCCTCCTTGGCCTCACACACTCTCTCCCAGGAATCAAAAATTTTTGCACTTGGTTGTCAAGGGGAATTGTTAACTCACATGGTGGGAAAACTGATTCACGCTCCTTCCTGCTTTCCAACCACTCCAGTCTGAGGAGGACCGGAAGAATATTCTCAGGCTGCAGGATCTGGTGGACAAGCTGCAAATGAAGGTGAAATCCTACAAGAGACAATCTGAAGAAGCTGTAAGTATCACTCTGAGTGCTTGGCAAGAAACACTTTCCAAGTGGGTAGCACGGTCATTGAGGAGATGAATATAAGAATCTTGGGAATTGCCACTGGTCAGTAATAGTGTTCTTCAAGTTTTTAATATTTTTTTTTTTAAATTAACCTAGGCTTTGAGTATAAAATCAAAGAATGAATGAAATTCTAATGAGAAAGGCATGTTCACATAACACTTTTTTGCATTAGAAAAACTAAGTTGTCTGTAAAAAGTCTTATTAATGATAGTGTCAGTAAAATATGTCCTGAATTTTTGAAAAAAGCATATTTTCAGAGTTTTGACATCCATATAACTATCTTAATGAAAGATGCCTATGACCATGACACCCTTGTTTGGTGTGTGGAAGAGCCTGGAACTTGTATGGAAGAAAACGGCTCACCAAACCTTCAGAATTCTTTGCCAGGAACACAGAAAATGTTGCATTAGAAGTCCATCCTGGCATATGCTCATCTACTACAGGGAATTCCACATTTTGGATACACCCAGGGAAATTTCAGCAGATAGAGAAGGTGTTGGAAATACACTCCTAAGCTACACTGTGTGCTGCAGTGAAAATTGTGCGAGGAGTGTTTGCCTTTCTCTGGGCATGCAGCAATCAGTAGTGAAGTGATGGAAGTCTTGCAGCCCCTGAATTTATGGATGTCTGAGCCTGGCTTCTTTTCTACTGCAAAAGCCCAGTATAGACAAGAATTCTGGACTCATATAAGGGAATCTGCAAAATAGGCAATGAAGAGATCTCATGGACTCACCATCTCTTAAAAATTCCCAACCTTGTCTCATGGTCTGCAAGAAGAGTTGAACACTTAATTCTAGAGCTAACAAAACTTGATTGGCAGATGCCATGTTTGTTTCCTTCCCACATTCCAGAGCAGAATTATATTCAAATCCTGTTGTGCTCTGTCTACAATGAATCTTCTAAAAAGGGGAGGATGAGGAGATCTGTGTGAGGTTTCTGGGCCAGCAGTAGTAGGTGGGAGATAGGAGTTCTGTGCCTTCCCTTGGGGAACAGCTACAGCCCCGCAAGGCCAAGAGGTGCAGGTGGAGTGAAACCCTTGCCCTGGGCTCCTCACCACCAACTCCCTCTCCCCACACAGGAGGAACTGTCCAATGTCAACCTCTCCAAGTTCCGCAAGATCCAGCACGAGCTGGAGGAAGCCGAGGAGCGGGCTGACATTGCAGAGTCACAAGTCAACAAGCTCCGAGCAAAGAGCCGTGAGTTTCATAGGAAGATAGAAGAGGAAGAGTGAGGATGTCATGAGTCAGCAAAGTGACCCGAGGGCTGCACAAAATGTGAACCTCTCGGTCTCTTTCTTCTGTAATTAGTCTTTGTACCCACCTCAATGTTTAGAGAATAAAGGCCGTAGATTGCTCGCACACTTGCTATGAACAGTGCCTTCTTTGGGTTTTTTTCTGACCAAGCTTGGGATACCACATCGCACAAGTTTTCTTATTTTTCCTGGCTGGGGGAAGAGAGAAGCTAATGCAAACTCTGGATTGAGATCCCACAAGCTTAGAGGCCGGCCGTTCCTGGGGAGACCCTGGTAGTCCTACTGTGCCCTCTTCCATCTCTGGCAGCTCCTTGCCCTGCTCCTGCCCTCACATCCTCTGCATGCTTCTCCCATTGTCTTTTCAGCAGAGTTGACTTCCCGTGTGAGAGGCAAGGGAGGGTGATCCCTTTTCTTTTTCCTTTCCCTGCTTTTGCTTGTGATCCTGGCAGTCACAAACCCTAAACATCAGTCTCTGAGTGAGTTATCAGTAGTTACAGTGCACTGCACCGTGAAGGACTGTCAGTTCCTTGGCAGAGATGATTTTTGGCACAGAAAATGCAGTTATGACACATTGATAGCACCCCTAATTTGTGCCATCTCTCTCACCCTAGATTCCCTCAGCTGCTGCTGCCACCACCTGCTTCTAGTTTCTCTGCAGCGGACAAATGCTGAGCCCTGCCTGCGGCCACGTGCTGGAAGGGCTGCCCCTTAGAGCCCATTTCTCACACACCGCGTGGCACCAACACTCCTCAACACATCACCTCAAAGGTCAGCCTTGTCACCTCTCGCACAGGAGCCTGCACGTGGTGTTGCCTCAGGCAAGAGAAAAGAAGAGAAGGGATGGCTGCACCCCTCCATTCCTTCCTCACGTACCTGCACCTCACACGTCACTTTTGGCCTACCTACAGCCTGAACAGACAATATATTTTTGGGAAGGGCATGAGGGAAGAAGGTGTGTGTGGGGAATAGTCAAACACTTTTTCCTTCATTCAGACCCTGATCTGAACAGCAGAGGCACGGTGGGCACGTGCAGCTGTGAAGTCTCATGTGCTCTACCAGCTGCCTCAGCTGCATTACTCTGATGCGTTAAGCCTTGCCTCTAGTTTGGACGAAAGACACGTGGCCAGCGCCAAGGTTTGTTAAAGATAAACCCGCAGATGTTTGCCTAAGCTGATTTTTTTCACAGAAACAACATCTCTTGGCTTCCAAGAGTAACATCTGTCCCGTATTTTCAGGGAGACCACACAGCCTTGGAGGATTTTCTCAGACACCTCAAATACTGCAGGGCTGTGTATGCAGTGAATCAGGCACAGGTTAGCGCTAACTGGAGGCTAATAAATTAACTGGAAATCCTCTCAGCAATTTCAACTTACACAATTGCTTCCACTGTTGCAGCTCTGCCCGGGTGTGAAGCATTTGCTGTCAGTCACCCCAGCTGAACCCAGGCTCCAGGAGCTCTTGATGCAGATCGATGTGGAGTGAATGAGAACCACATTAGAAGCAGCTGAGGAGTGATGTGCAGCTGGCACTAAAAGGAAACCAGAAGACAACTCAGGAGCAGAGCCCAGGGTGTATATTGATGTTGAAAGCTCGTGACAGCCCTCAGCTTTCCACCTCTGTCTACCGTACAAGCGCTAGTATTCAAAAGGAGAGGTGGGTCCTTCACAGAGCATTGAATCTCACAAGTCCACAGGGATGGGAGTGGGGCTAGTGTTGTGGGCTGAAGGGACACAGGCTCTGCAGGAAAGATTGTGCCCAAGCCTGAGGCAGGGAGCCCCTGAATGCTTTCCACTTTGGTTTGCTTACAATATTTTCAAGGGGATCTCCTTGGGGTGATGGGAAATGGTAAGGACTGGCACTGTCTGCTTGGTCTAAGCTTGCAGAAGTCAGTGCCAGAGGCTTTGTCTCCCGATAGATGCTCACGCTGCTGGGAAGTTGCAACTGACAGCTCCATGGCTGTACGCCTGTGACAGCAATATCCAAAGGGCTCTCACCTTACCTGGCTCCCAAGTGCAGCCTCACCAGCACATGAGCTCTCACAAGGATGTCCAGCCTGCTTCCAGTGTCGCTGGCGAGCATTGCCGAGCAGAACCTCTGTCAGTGCTGTCTGAAGAGAGCAATGGGAGAGGGTTCTGTAGGAGCAGACCTCAGTTTTCAATCACAAGGACCTTAAGAAAGCCACCCAACACCCTGCAGTTATGCCAGACTAGTCCTCTCTTCTCATGACACTGCACAACTTTTCCCCATGGCTCTGTAGCAGACTCTCCATCCTTGTTTATCCCTCCTCACCCGCTGCAGTATTTCTCCTTGCTGAACAGTGTTCCCCCACAGCCAGGGTCTCTCGCAGTGAACCTTGCCTCCCCAAACTCACCTAGGAGCTGACTGCTCCTCTTGGGTGGCTTGAGAATCTCTGGCTCCACTTCCTTCAGGTGTTTTCAAAGCTTCAGGTGGGGCTGGGTAAAGTCTAGGTGGCACACAACATCCACGAGTATCCCTGTTAGTTGTAATGGCTTGTACATGCATAAGCCTCTGAGGCTCTCTGAAACCCTGTTTTACAGGCCCTGCACCATCCTTTGCCTCACAATGCCTCCAGCATGGAGGCTTGAGGATGTGTCCTCAGAATGAAGGAATGCAGCCAGCAAAGCCAGGCCTAAGGAAGAGAGAAGGCGGCGCACATGAAGAAGAGTAAGCAGGATGATGGCTCCTGGCCACACTGGTGAGTGTGACATCTGGGGATAGTCTCTTTGATGATTTGTACAAAACCACCGTCACAGAGCATCGGTGGGAAAGGAGAGGCAAAGCACTGAAGAAGCAGCTCTCGCATCACGGGTATAACTGTGCCTGACTAGCCTGCCATAGCCTTCTTTAGGCTGTGGTTTGCAAAGGCAACTGTTTCTTCTGCGAGCCTCCTGCGTGTTTCACTTGTGCGCAGTTACACATCCCCTGGCATCGCTCTGGCTCTCGAGGATGTGCTTGCAAATAAAGCAGGCAGCCGTGTGCCCGAGGCTCGGGGACAGGTGCACACCCTCAGGCAGGACTTGCCGTAAGCACGTCTGGGCAGCGCTGAGGGGACTGAGGCCTGGCCTTGCGCCCCCGGCAAATGCACAGCTCCCTCCTGGGCTCTGACGTCCCACCAAATCACCCACCAGCCTTCACGAGGGTCATGCCCCGAGGAGGAGACAAGGCCACAGAGAGCTGTGGAGGTGGCCCATGCCAAGAGGATCAGCCCGTCATTTGTCTCCTTTCATCCTCGGTGTCAAAAGCTCAAAATAGCCCCGCTCTTGCAAGGCTCCTGTGCGGGGTCACGCCTGTTGGTGTGGATGATACGCTTCCACTAATAGCACTCGAAGACATTCCTCAGCGGGTAGGTTGCCTTCTATATCTCAGCACGACGTGCTGCCATGTAGGAGCTGGACAACTGGGTTGTGTCCTAAGACGGCAGATACTATTCTTACCGCAGAGGGACTTGCTCCAGCACAGCTCCTTTCCCAGCCGCAATGCTAAAGATCAGAAGCAGGCCTGATTGTGCTTTCCCCGGTAAGAATATAAATCAAAGCGGCCCCTCTGCAGTCGGTGCAATGAGGCTGTGCTAGACCAGCACCCGGGTGCTCGCCGTGCCCTCCTGGGACGTGCTGTGCCCCAGGGAACACAGCAGCCGCCCAGGTGCTTCCAGCGGCCATTTGGGGCTCAGCTTGGGGCACGTGGGACGTCACTTCCCCTGTAAAACAGCGAACGAAAAAGGCAGGGTGTGCTGCAGCTCTGAAAGTGCCTGATTTTACAACGGCCTCCCCTTGAGTCCGTGCCTGGCTGAGAACGCAGACAGAAGCAGGGCTTGCGCCAGGGTTCAGCAGCACTGCAGAAGCCACGGCCTTTGCTCAGGCTGCGCTTTCACAGCCTCACTGAGGGCAGATAGTAGGGCTGTACAGCACGGACACCTCAAGGGCCACTGGAGCCTCGGGTCTACAAGAGAGCCCCTGGCCAGGCTGGTGGCTATCTCACGATGGCTATGGAGACCTATCTCTGCCTGCAGCCTGACCCCCTTAGCCCTTCAGAGAGCTCAGTGCAGCCGGCGTCGCTGCCTGGTTCTGTCACCACAGACATCAGGCAGAGGGAAGCAAGGCCCAGAGCCATCGGCCGGCACAGCGGCTGTGCCTTTTGCCGCGTCACTCGGACACAAGTTCAGAGGACACAGGCCCCATCAGCCTTATCCTCCGCTTGTGTCTCGCCACTTGACTCTCAAGGGACCGGCAAGATCTCATAGGGACCCTTGGCAGAACAGCGATGGCGTTATTAGCAGGGGTCAGGTGCAGCGGGCACAGGCCGCAGGGCTCCAGCCGGCTCCTGTCAGTCACAGGGAGCTCAGCCCGGCAGCAGCTGCCTGGGCCCGCGGCTCAGGGCACCCATTGCCACGGGGTGTCAGCATGGCGCCGTCAGGGCGGCCCTTCCTCGGGTGGCTGCTCTGCTACAGACCAGCAGCTAGGTCTCACTCACAAATGGTGCTGCTGCAGCTGCTGAAACTTCCTGGCCCACGTATTACGATCAAATTGCACCAAACGAGTTAGAGTCCCACCCGGCGGGTCTGCCAGTCCCCGTGTTCCCCACTGGAACAGAACAAAGGCAGGTGGAATGGGCCAAGGAAGGCCTGGAGATGTTAGGTCACCAGTGCCGAAAGAAAAGACCCTGAGCTGACAGAAGCAGCCCCTGACACTTGACAGGTCATCATGCAGGGCCCTATTTTTGCTGGGCCCTCTGCCCACAAAGGCACCACAGAGGTGCTCAAAGCGTGTGATTTCCAGGAGGACATCACGCAGCATCAATGGCCATGCCAACTCCACCACACGCGTGGTAGAGCAGCCTGAGGAGAGTGATACAGCCGCTCTTTTGACAGCTGCGACCTGGCTGAGGCTTCATAGGCAGGTACCAGGAGAGCTGGGCCACCCTCACTCAGCGCAGGATGGCCATGCGAGATCCAGCCTCCACAGATGAGGCTCTAGGCCAGCAAGGGTGACAAAGAAAGCCCTTTGCAGCCTGAGGTGTAGAGGAGTCGTTCCCATAGCCTACCTTTATGCTGTCTCAAAAGACAACACCCCCCCCCCCCCCAATATTCTGCCCCATGAAGTGGATATGACAATGGCCCTGTGGGCCCAGGCAAAGCCCACCTAGACCTTCACTGTTCAAACGCAGAAGCAGAGCGGGGCTCCAGTGGGAAGAAGCCCTGCTCCTCATCTCCCTTGCCGCTCTCTCCTGTCCTGAGGTTCCCTCGTGCAGAGGAAGCCTGGGGTTGGGGCGAGAGCGGTCACACATCACGTTCCCCTTTCCCTCTGGGGTATGGCAGCAGGACAAGCTTGCTCAGAGACAGGGCTGCTGTGAGAGGCAGGTTCAGTCAGCAGCACACACTTGAAACAGGCTCAACCTCCCATAGTGAGTAGAGCGGCATGATAGGGGAAGATGGCTGAGGCAGGACAGTGAGCGCTGAGGACCTGGTTCGTGGGCTAAGTGGTGGGAGTCCCAAGAGCTGAATGCCTGTCTGAGGTAGGAGCACATTAGATGGGCCCCTGGCCCACAAGGTGTGGGACAAGAGGGAGGTTTGCTTCAATAGCATTTTCCTGTTTCACCCTTGGTATTAATAAAGACATGCTCAAAGGCTCCCCGTGCAATTAATGCTGATTGCAACGTGGCGGCATGCATGGGCCCCAGGTGAGGAAGGGGCCGCGCAACAGCCACCCCCAATATCCCAAAGGGGATGGTCCAGCCTGGGAGCTTCTCTGCAGCCGAGGCTACAGGTGCAGAAGTGCCCTCGGGTTGCAGTGCCTTAAGACCCTCTCCTCCCTCTTGCTGACCGGGGTGAAGCCTCCTCTCTGCTTCTGCCCTGGCACATGGCAACGAGCTATCCATGGCTGCAGGAAAAGGGGACTTTGGAAGGTCGGGGACAGATACTTGCCTTATTGAGGTGAGCTGTGCTTCATGGCCTTGGCTCTGTGGATCCCCTCCCCAAGGAGGAGTCTGTGGCTGGAATGTGACATTTCCTTTGTGATCCAGCTGCTGAGGCTGTCCCAGCAGCACGAGCCTGCCAGGGACCTGGGTCTCCAGGGCCAAGAACCTCTGTGATAAAATACAAGATGATCAGTGAGAAATGCTTGGGCATCCTGTCCTGGGATTTCTGCTGGCTTTTAAAGCAGACATACTCGGTGTCGTTCTTGGTAACTGCACCTTATAGCTGTCACAGGAGCTGCTATTTGAACTGCACCATGATGATCCTGACCACCTGATGTGGTTACCTCACATGGTTGGTCCAGTGCAGGCTTTGTGAAAGGCCTGAGAGTTTGTGGGAGGGGGGCACCCAAGCACTTTGGCAGGGCGAAATGGCATCAGGATTAGAAGTAGCTCAGGAAAACTGGAGAAAGTGTCTCAAACTGTCAGAAGGAAACTTAATGAAGAGAAACAAAGTACTTCTGGGAAGGTTAGAAGAGACAGAAAAGTGCATGGTTTATGGCAGTTGAACTCAGGAGGAAAGGAAGTGCGGACTGTATCATATCACAAGTTAACACTGGGGACAAAAAGGGCCTTTTGTATATTTTTGAAGGTTTCTAGGCGATTTTTTCCTCTGTGGTGTTGTTTGGATGTTACGGCTGCAGACGTAGAAAGTTTGTCTAGTAGGAAACAATTCACATTTCAGTGGGTTGGACTGCTAATTACGTGAATAAGGAAAACAGTATCTTGACTTTGTAAAATATATTTTGAGGAAAACAAAATCATAAAAATATTTACCATAGATTAGAAATACCTTAAGTATGTGTTCTGCCTTACTTGAAAAGTATCATATTCCTCAGGATTTTAAACTCTCGTCACTATTATAGGATGGTTTGTTGCGTAGGTTTTTTAGAATCCTGTCAGCTTGCTCTAACTTTCAGTCTGAACTAATCCTCTCTGTGGGGTTATGCTCGTCCTAAAGCCATCTTTAGATAGATTATTCTAGCCCTACATACTGTCTTGTGCTTGAATTACAGTGCAGCTTTATTGAGGATCCCGTATATTACAGTATTAGGATACATGTAGAACACTGGTGAGAAACACAAGTTTTCTTTTTCTTGACTTGCGGTTATCTGCTCTGTGTGGAGGTCAGGGGTTGCTTTGCAGTGATGGACTATTTTTAGAGCTAAGCTGTCTGTCATCTGATAACTACTGGTGCAAAGGTCCCTGATGGTCCATAATGGCCATAAAGAAAGACCTCTCGGAGAACGGTTTAAAATAGATGCGGTTGATGGGCTCAGATAGAGCTTCTGTCCTACATGGCCGGCAGAGGACTGGCAGGGGATCTCTGGAGCTCAAAAGCAGTGCTCCGGCAATAGTAGCACAAGTGGTTGAAAACATTTCCTGTCAGATGCTCTTTGTCCATAAAGTAAAATTCAACAGTTCACACTGTGAGCTCCCCATTGCACTCCAGGCAAGGAGGAAATTGCCCAGCACCCGCACTTTGCAGCTCAGGTCTCACGACAGTGCTCTTACACCTCCCACAGCATCGGCACTCCCCGGGCCCCAACATCAGCACGGTGCTGCTGGGAGAGATACAGCCCAGCACACGGGAAGGCTTTGAAATGGAAACCCAAAGAGGTAAAGTCCAAGGTTAGCTAAGATGTGAGCCAGACAGCAGTGTGGGGTCACGGGATGGCTCTGCTGGGAGAGGCTACGAGGCACCCTGCTTCCGCAATATACAACCAGCTGGAGGGGTTTGTCAGGGAGCTGAAGAGACTGACCTGAGCTGCCTGGCACGGCAGTGACCAGGGGAAGTGGTCATTGCACATTTAGCTGGTTAGGCTAATATTAAAGCAAGCTAATTTTGCATTGACACCAATATATCCTGTCTTCCCGTGAGCGACATTCCCCTGTCATTCTCCAAACCGAAAGCAAATTTTGAGAAACCTCTTTTTTTCCAGTGTGGGAATTACCAATAGAAAATGTTTCCCATGATATCAGTACTGCAAACTCCTTCTGCACTTGAGAATGCCTTGTGTAGTTTGAATAGGTTTAGTGTTCAGAAGTCTGTCTTGTTTTATGAAGAGAGCAGGCAAAGAAATTGGATGTTATTGTAACATCTGCTTATAGCAATAAAAATCTAGTTGTGAAATTCTGAACTAATCTGTCTCCATAATGTAGCCTGTCCCTGAAACAAGCCAATCAATGACGTGTCTTCTAATTTCCATTTATATTGCTTTTAATTTTATCTTATATTGCCAAGGAAGGCCTGGAAATGTTAGGTCACCAGTGCTGAAAGAAAAGACCCTGAGCTGACAGAAGCAGCTGTTGGTGTGCCTTTTTGCAAGTGGGGCATCTAAGCATTTTGGCAGGGCAGAATTGTATCGGACTTTAGGCACTTCGGAAAATTGGGGAAAATAGAAAGAGATAGAAAATTGCCCTGGGAGGATGAAATCAGACAGAAATGTATGGGGTTGGTCATCTGAGCCAGAGAGAAAAGAAACTGGGGGACAAGTCTACACACATTGAACAATGTTGAATAGTTGCAAAGATGGTATACCTAATTATTGAAAATATTAATATAAGTACTCTTTCTATGGTACAGAATGTGAATGTTTTCTTTCTTCAGCAAGAGGTTATCTTAATGATAGTCTATACTATGAACAGAGCACATTTTGTAGACTTCTTAAAAAAGAAAGATCATTTTTAGAGTAAGGAGGACAGGAGCCATAATCACAAGTATAAAGAATATAACTTATAAAAGGTATGGATAGAACTTGATTTTTCAAATCAAGAGGTGAGATAAGTAAAGACTGTGTGTGGAAGTGTGAAAATAATTTTGTGAAATGAAAAAGATTTTCATTAAGAGACATATGGGATTGTATTACCAGGAGAATAATTGTTTAATTTGAAGTGAAAACATTTTGGGCAAATATTAAGGAAATATTTGAATGAGAAAAACTGTTATGATAGACCAGAATATCTATAATATTGCACGATCTCTTTTAGCCTGTGCTTTTAAGGATGTCTGTTTCAGACAAGCATCTCCCAAAGACTGTCTAGATGTGGATGTTATCATATGCACTCTTACAGAAAAACAGCAAGTGTATCAAAAGCTTTCTTGCAAATGAAACTGTGATGATCATCATATTTATTTTTACGTTTACATTTCATAGTCAGGTACTGATACTGCCTGAAAAAGGTGATATAATTTCTGAGTAGGTGGATATATTCTACTTTGCCTCATAATTCCCAGCAAAATTGTGTAGATGTGTTAATATTTGAAATACGATTTTTATCTAGTAAAAGCTTCCAGTTTGAAAGAGTTCCCATTTAGGGTTCTGTGTATTTGCTTCCCTGAACAACACTAGTTTGGGGAATACATTCTAAAGTATATTAAAAACATTGATTTTTCAAAATCATTATCATAAATAAATCATTTGCCTTTAGTTCAAGAAACACTGTAAATGCCCTTTAAAAATGAGAACTCTCATTACTTTTTTTGACCTATTATAAGACTGGTTTTTTTGGAGTTCTTTAACTTGTAAAAAAGTACCCCTGGTTGTGCAATATAAACTATAGCAATGTGCTAGCCTAAACAAGATAAATCACATTTGGCTACACATACAGGAAAAATTACATTCTCAGTTCAGCATGAAAGAAAACCTATCTGTAGTATTCACTTGAAGAGGCCATAAATTATGATAAATTACCAAGACCCAAATAGCATACCAAGGGCAACCAATTTTTATAGCCAAACTGCAGAATGATAGCCTTTTGTATTCAAACACTGTTTGTGGAGTTGGTCTGCCTGTCAGCTGAAAAATGCTACCTGATCATGGGAAGAACACTCCTGCAAAGTGGCTATAAAGGGCTGTCTTGCAGAGAAAGTTTAAAATAGATCCAGTGCATATGGTCTAACAGAACTGCTGTCCCACTGCAGGGTATCTCAGATCTGTGAACTCCTGGACTAGAGGGACTTCTGTATCTCCTGAACTAATTATTCCAATTATAGAAGTCTTTGCAAGTATTCTGTATTAAAGAAACTTCTTGACAAAGACTTAGAGGAAATAAAACTCTATTCAGCAGCTGAATTATCCATGAATTTACCAATGAATCTGCCATACATCCAGGAAAACAGCCTACAAAGAGGTTCTTTCTTTCTCCCATTTCTACATGTATTAGTTGTCTGCAGTCTTGTACTGAACTTCTGAATTCAAGACAACACACACACCTCAGGGCACTAGGGGTTAAATCCAGGCTTAGCAAATACAGGAGGCAGACAGCGGTGTGGGGCCATGGGATGGCTTTGCTATGAGACCTTGCACCCTGCAGGTCACTGGCCACCTGGAAGCATTTCTCGGGGAGCAGTGGGCACTTTGAGGGACCTGAGGGACTGATTTGGAAGGAAGGCAATGTACACCTGGGAAGGCAGTGGTGGAGTAGAGCTGGCATCCTGAGCTGAAGCAGATTTGGGATATGTTTTCTCAGGCCACAGTCCTGATCAAGATGTAAAATAACATCGCCTTCTCCTTTTGACTCAGTGTTCACCTGTCCTTCAAGATAAACTCAGATCTTTCCAAGTACTCTGTGAGAAGCCACATGGAAAGAAAGATCTGTCCCTGGTAGACTTTAGTGGGGTGAGTACGAAATAGTCTCGGGACAGGGAATGCAAGCACTGTTACTATCCCCAGCTTCTAATCTGGGCCACCAGCACCCTTACACCCTGGTTACTGGCTGTCTCGTGACATGTTGCTCTCATTGTCTTCTGCTGGAGCTGTTCTCTTTACACAACTGATTTGCCCTCCAGGAGGAGCAAGGATTTGTATCCTTCCCTCGACTTCTCAGATGGATGCAGAGAGCAATTCAAGAAAGTTTAGGCTGACCACCAAGGAAATCTGCCTGCTAACATTACACAGGAGGCTGTGGGGGAGTCTCTGAAGTCATATCTCTAGAATATAAGGACTCTGAAGTGACAGGAGCCTTAGTGTTCAGAAAAACATTCCCTTGAAAGAACCACAAGAAAAATATCCTGCTGTAGTATAAATATGCAGATTAACTATAGCATAGTCTACCTTGGCACCTGGGAGATGTTCTCTGCAGTTTAATCGTTATTTTTACCTCCTCAAATATGTGACTTCATTTTGGAATCTGGGTGAAGTGCAAAGAAGCTACATATTTGTAACACTCAGTCAAAGCTAATAACCAAATGAATTGAACTGCATAAATGGATGTCTGCTTTCTGTGAGTTAGCCTCAGCAGAGGATCAGAGTAACATGCCACATATTCAGAGACCAGTTCATGGGTTCAAAAATGTTTGGACAAATTCATGAGTTAAAAATCCACCATGATCTGTTAAATACCCAGACATTGTGTCCTGTTCAGGGATTTCATAAATACAGATTACTGTGAGTTAGGAGAGTTTTGGAGAAGTGCCACTCTGTGTTGCCTTTAGCAAGATGCTGCTCCTTCCTGGGCATCCCTTTTAAAGACAGAAAGGTGGGCTCCATGGAGCTTTGATATCACAAGTACAGCTTACTTTAGGCTATGCTCTAGCTGGCTGCAGGGGTTAATACCACGCTTCTTCCTTATTTTCTTTTCCTTCCCCTTCTTTGTTCCTTTTCTGGCTACTTGCTGTTTCAATTACCTTTTTCTACTCAGTGGTCTCCCAGATTTGCCCCTTGACTCACCTGCTCTGTAACAGGAGCCCCTCAGCTGCTTTGGTGGGTCATAGAAAGGGCATTCTGAATGTCATCTCCTTGGCCAGAATCTACTGCCCAGATCTCTTCCGCTGATGTTAGCTGTTGAGACAGGTGGAGTGTGTGTAATGGTGCACCTGTGGTGCACATTTGAAAGGTGCCCATCCTCTAATCCCAGATTGTGGGTTTCATTTGCCTCTCATGTTCAGTTAATTCATACTGAGGACTTCCAAGAATACCATGCTGCAGGAAGCTGCTTAGCAAAAAAATTGCCATCAAAGTCCCCCTAGGACAGACTCATTCATTGTCTTTGACGTGTAGTGAAGGTAAATCAGACCTACATTACAATCTGCAGAAAATAGTTTCTGAATAGAGCAGAAAGGACAGGGAATAGCAAGGCCATCAGAGCCCGTTCGTGGTCAACCTGTGACAGCAGCTTGTCTTTGCAAGTGCTCACATGGAGACCCAGAAATTTTTGCTTACATTTGCCATGGTAAAGTAACAGATGGCCTACACTGCTTGTCAGCCTGCAGGTTTTAGTCTTATTAGTTAATGATCCTTAGTAGTTCTTCCTGGGAAATCATTTACTGCTTCCAGCAATTCTCTCAGCTCATTCCTTCAGCCACATTTATCAGAAATGTTAGTTTAATGGCACATTTCCTAACCAGATGACACATAAAAAATATGGACTGAACAATTCCTGCACATAACATTGAAAATATGCACCTTAGCAGACTATGCTGAATTGTTAATTAACCTTTTAATATGGAAAATGTACTCTTACCATCTCCAGGGTTCAGTGTCCAGCCACATCCTAGCAGAAGTGTAAGGATGAGCAGTTTTGCTACAGAGCAGTGCTCTGACATTTCTGCTTGTCCTGTGCTAACATTCCTGTGAGCTCTCATTTTACACAGAGGACAGCAGAAATGCTGCTATAGCAGAAGCTGGGCATCCTCTCTCAGACTGTCTCTCACAGACTACAGAGCAAACTGATCTGTCTGGGCAGGCCCTACCACATTGACAGTATGGCCAACAACAGCACTTGCAAGCTTAAAATCCTGCAAGGAGCAACTTGAGCTCTTTTTTTATGGGAAAATCATGAGTAAGTTGGGGAACTTCAGACTCCATCCTATATCATTGCTGTTTCTAGAAGAGTCGTAAGTTAGTTCTATTCCATGTGTTTTTTGTGTCTTCTGGGAAAGGGTCTGTCACTATCTCACCCTCTGCTGTTTTGGGGTGATGGTCACTTCATCTGGAAAGTGCTGTATGCTAATACCCTGATTCTAGAATAGAAGTGATGCCATTTATTTGGGCAGACAGGGGTGGGGGGTAAATACTATTCCACTCTGTATGAGTTACAGAATCTGGCAAGAAAAAGCATTAGACCAGAAAGTGGTCTTTTAGTACCTAGGTCTCACATTGCCATAAATGTTTTTAAGGCAGAATCAATGCATTAAGCAAAATATTTTTTTCTAGAATATAAGGACACTGATATGAAATGCTCATTTCCTGATGGAAGTGAATTTAGGCAATCCATGCTGAAACAACATCCTTTTTGAAAGATTCCTGCAGATGCTAACTGATACCTAAGAGGAGGGCTTAGGCAGTGGTTGCCGTTCACTATTCTGGGCATAATACCAAACAGTTTAGCAGACGCAGGGGATATGAAAAGGATGAAGGCAGTGTCTCAGCATCCTAAAGAGAAAGAGCCTGCAGAAATAAAAGCAAGGAAAGAAATAGGAACAATCACTCCTCAAGCCGAATACTTTCTTCCCTACTGCCTGTACTCTCAGAAATGGGAAGACCTTGGAAGGTCGACCTTGGAAGGTCCCTGCAGAAACAGCTAGTGGCCTCATCAGCAATCAACTAGGGTGAGTAACCCTGGTTCAAAATCAGCTTTCAGTCTGAAATACCTTATAAGTATCTGCATCATGTTGTAGTCTGCAGCCTGGGTTTCGGTTTGCATTATTTGCTCAGGGCCTGGTCTATGCATATCTACAAATATGGGTTGAATTAGATCTTTTCCTCCTGAACAACAGCCCACCTAAAACCTGAAGCACTTTCAAATGCATGCAGTTATTCAGTGGTAGTATCCACAGAACAGACACCTTGTTCACGTAACTCAGATT